>NC_058056.1:10349428-10601928 GCF_020085105.1 Siniperca chuatsi | reverse complement strand
ATAACCACGGTGTGAAATATAAGACGGCATTCTGTGGGGATTTACAGGCAGACAATGCACCTTTTAATGATTCACTGACTCGCTCTGCTTGTGCAGATTTGGGCTGAAGAAATATTTTTTGGTGTTTTCCACTTCAAGATTACACCAAAGAGTTTCAAATTAGCCAGGAGGTCCTCCTGTTTTATTATTCAGCCATGCTTATGTCTTAAAAAAAAAATCTTGTAAATCTGTGTGTTATCCTGTTGTGACAAGTGCTCAGTCATTAACAGGTTATTGTTCTTATTACGCAGCAGCACAATTCATTGCCAATGCATCCAAACTTTTGATTGATGATTATATGGATTGAGCTTATGATAAATGTCTCTGAGAACTTTACAACATAACATTTTGACAGTGTTTCTCCCGTTTCTTGCCGCAGTGCACGGCCTATCCGCCAGCTCTCAGGACTCGGCCAAGTCCCCGGAGCCGTCCGCGGACGACGAATCGCCGGACAACGACAAGGAAACTTCCAGCAGCGGCGGCAGCGACTCCGGCAAGAAGCGGAAAAGGAGGGTGTTGTTTTCTAAGGCGCAGACCTACGAGCTGGAGCGCCGCTTCAGGCAGCAGAGGTACCTGTCCGCCCCGGAGAGGGAGCACCTGGCCAGCTTGATCCGCCTCACCCCGACCCAGGTGAAGATCTGGTTCCAGAACCACCGGTATAAGATGAAGAGAGCCCGGGCCGAGAAAGGTATGGAAGTGACCCATCTCCCTTCTCCCAGGCGGGTGGCCGTGCCCGTCTTAGTCAGGGATGGAAAGCCTTGTCACACTCTTAAAGCTCAGGACTTGGCGGCCACTTTTCAGGCCGGGATCCCCTTCTCGGCTTATAGTGCCCAGTCACTCCAACACATGCAGTATAACGCGCAGTACAGCGCCGCGGCCACGCCACAGTTCCCCACAGCACATCACTTGGTGCAAACGCAACAGTGGACTTGGTGAGAGAAATTTTAGAGACTTGGCTTGGAGGCACGATAGGGAGTTTCACCACAAAGCAAAGAAAAAAATAAAACACAAAAAACAAAAGACTTTTCATTTTTGCAGCTTGACTCATATATATACTACCATTTTTATTCGGGGCTCATGTGTGCGCCGTGTTTACATGTTTTCGTTAAGAGAACTGGGTCCAAACCTCTCCCTTATAGATTTTATTAAGAATGTCAATGCTCTTCTTGTGAACATTTTTGTAAAGTATGTTGTGTGTTGGTTGTAGAGATGTTTTCCTCTTTTTTCCCCCCTTTTGTCCCTTCGTGTTATTATCAGCACGTACGAACCACTTTATAATTATAGAAATTTTAATTTCTTGC
This sequence comes from Siniperca chuatsi, assembly GCF_020085105.1. Taxonomy (NCBI): domain Eukaryota; kingdom Metazoa; phylum Chordata; class Actinopteri; order Centrarchiformes; family Sinipercidae; genus Siniperca; species Siniperca chuatsi. The sequence goes on along the minus strand of NC_058056.1, from coordinate 10,600,588 downwards.
TTCTTTTATGGACCGAAAAAATATTTATGGCCATGAATAAACACTGGCAACTTTTCAGCTATTTTCCTTTTGTTTTTATTTCCTGTAAATATATTGTGGCAAATGTTTGCAACCTAGGGAGCTTTCGGTAGCGTAAAGCTGAAGATCGGCTCTCTATATATATATATATATATATATATATATATATATATATATATATATATATATATATATACAAATTTTAAAAAATGAGGGAGAAATTTTTGGCGAAACGTTATGACTGCAGTGTCAGATCATATGTAAATAACAGTGTAGCCCCGCGGTGATGGCTAAATATCCCAATTTTTTATAAGGATTTTAAAATAAAATGCTGTGTTTCTGAAATGGGGGTTTGGTTTATAAGTGTCCTATTCAATTTGATCATCTTTGAAAAGACATCGCTAAACATCATAATGGAAGGCGAGGAGCCAAACACTATATTGTGGCACAGAATGGAGCTTGACTCTGGGAACAAATCTCCAGCGCACTTCAGTCCTTTCTTTTTAAGCAAATTTAATCCGGAGAATATTTTTTTCTGAGTCCGAACACCTCACTAATAAAGAGCCTAAAGTCACTTGTGAAATGGGACTAAAATCCACTCACTTAATATAAGAGGGCTTCTCCACATAAGAAGCTTTTGAGTCAAAAGCTCTCCTTTTTGTCAGCATCCCCAACCACTCCCAGCCTTGGGTGTAAAGTGGTAGACCGTGTGTGGAGGGGAAAAATCGTTTAATGCAATAAATGTTTTGTTATCTTGTTAAGCGCTAAACTGCAAATAGAGCAGGAATCATCAGTGACTCACCAGTCTTCTTTGTTTAACCGCGGCCAACGCTCAACTAAAATGCACACAGGTTAGAGGGGCTTTAACCGCCTAATGAAGGCATTTCTCATATGATCATATAGCGTGTTAGCACTGATATTCCGCATTAAAATATACTTCGCCCTATTAGTCACCATGTTCTATAAAGTGGAACCAAAACAAGCACAAATGGCTCCCCAGTGAACCGCAGCGCACTGCGGATTATCAGACTCCAGTCAATATCTTGGGTAAATATGATAACCAAGTAGAAAAATCTATGCATTCTGTTTGTCCCGGGACAAAAATCTCACAACAGATGTTAGAGTCGCCCCTATCATCACTGAACAAACAGCCAAATTGGGCAGATTTGCTAATTATTTACAGAATTGAGTCTCAAGGGGCTACTGCTTTTGTGGGCGACACAGACTCAATTTGTCCCTGACAGAAAGGTTTTGTGTCTCACCACTGGTTGAGCTTGTAGGTCAAATAAATCAGCAATTTGCTCATAGTTTTCGTTTTTTTTTTTATGTCTTTGTAGATAAACAAGAAATACGCAGCTTTGCTTAAAGCCACTAATCGCGTATGGGCTACCACAGTTATTATGGGGGAATCGATGTGAGGAGAAATATATGAGACGGGAATTATAAAGTGAACCGCAAAAGGCGGCGATAAAGGATTGGCTGACTGTGATCGGATTTTAGTCAACTCCAGCTGATGTTCTCGCTTCTTTCAAATACAATTTAACACATTTAACTGGTCTTATGACAACACCGATATATTTAAAACCTCATGAGTAAAAGAAAAACGCAGACTTTTGTGTTGCAAGGCTTTTTGCCTCTCTCATGAGGCAGTTTTGTGACTCTATCGTGGCATAATACAGTACACGACACGACACAGAGACAAAGGGGGTTTGCTGGATGTCAGAGGCGTGCATGTTAACGAGCAGAAGGAGTGGGGATGCAGACAGTGTAGATAGAGAGACTGACAGAGTTTCTTGGTGCTGTTCAGAGTCAGGGAGATGCATCCTTGGGCTTTTTGTCCTGCCTGTCACTTGGTGCCATTGTGATCTTTGCTGCACACGTTGTATCCCATATGGGCAGCTGGGCTCGGACAAGGAGAAAAGGATCTCTTACAAACCCCAAATTGTATCAAGCTTTCAAATAAAGCATTGTTGTCTCTCAAAGAAAAACGAATTAAAAATTCGTGCTATATCTATTCTGGTCAAAAAAAGAAGCCCCATTCACAGATAACAGGGAGTCCTTCTTCCTTGATAGAGCTATGCCAACAACAGCCTTCTCATTTCTCTTCTCCCTCTATCCCCAATTCTCCAAACTGAAAGGCTGATTATTGTCTGTCCTCGAAAGTCGCTCGTCATAGCGCAAAAACTATTTTTGATACCAGACAGTGTTCTTCCTTGTTTGCTTTGAGCCCCACTGGTATGCGTAGGCCCATTTCTAAAATAGACACATGGAAAAAATATTTGACACGATTTGCCCCCATCAGAGTCCGTTTTATGGATTTCCGCATCAGGTGTAAAAGTGAGCTACTGTGCACATTCTGCACCAATTAAAGACTGGATTTCACAAAACCTTTCCCGGATTTTACGCCAGTGTAGTACTGTAAGTTATATACCAAGTCGCTTTACATGCAGGTGGCAATTACAGAAATATGCAAATAGTAGCTACGACTGATTAATCTAAGAGGTAAATGTTGAAGCTTCCATTTGCATTCTAATTTTATTGTGAATCCGATGATCTGGAAGTGATGCTGTGGGATGCAGATGTTGTTCCATGGAAACAAAAACTGGCTATATTGGCAGGTGTTTAGTGGACTAATGCGCCAAGATCTGCTGCTGTGGGAAAGACTAAAAATGACCTTAAGAAAATGGCTCTTGTATTTCTAAAGATCCTATTGAATTGTACATTTATGTTTCAAGATTTTTTGTATTTTATTATACATTTTGTATTTTTTTTTTCATGACCCCGCGAATCTGGATCTAAAGCATACCGAGCTTCCAAATTTATTGTAGATTTAAACACATTTTTAGGTCAACCTAAATCATTTATTTGTGCATCCAGTCATGCTCTGTTGTGTCGCAGCCCCCAATAGAAGCAAAATAAAAAATGCTAGCGGTGTAAGCCTTTATGATAAACTTTTACGGTTAACAACATTCCCTTTGCACCAGTGTTTTGTCATTAACGCACCAGAAAATTACACTACCCCTCCACCAGCTCAGCAACAGGGTCAGATTTATCGGAAATTGCTTTTGGCTGCTTGAAGGGATAAAGCAGGCGACATTAAAACAAGCATCTTGGCGTAGTTCAACCTGCGTGGATAACACTATTATATACCTTGGAATACAATACTTGAGGAAATATGCACTTGGGACACCATGGATCTTCGTCATCCTGCCCATTTGAACCTCGACATGAATCATTTTTCTATCATGCTCATCGCCAAATAAACGAGGATTTCAAAGCTATAATAAGCGGTGCTTTTCATTTAAAGGAAGCTATCTGGGTTTTATTGCCTTAAAGGAGATCTAGATTAGATTCGCCACAGTGCCGATATTAAATAGAGAGGGAGTGATGGAGGGAGGGAGAAGCAGAGCAGGAATTGTTGCGCCAAGCTGCCACAAGATGGAAGCAGAGGTCTTCAGTTGGCGTCATGCAGTTTTTACCTGCAAATGTCTAACAGTCCAACTTCTAATCCAATTCATCTAATTCCAGCACTGCAAATTACTGCATCAAAATTATATTCCAACTGCTGAAATTAACGTGTTTTATATTTTTCTGTTTAATGAACCAGACATCCTGACAAACTTGACTTGTTTTTTTAAGTGCATGACTGCGGTTTATGACAATGTTGTGGATCTTGAGAGCATAATCACATCGCTCTTGAAAAACAAGCCAGACTCAACGTAAACAGTCCACAGGCAATTCGCACTGCTTCCATTTCAAATTAGAGAGAGAGAGAGAGAGAGAGAGAGAGAGAGACTGGGTATTTCCACGGTGTGGCGCAATAGGATAGGGGGACAAATATGGTGCAGATTAACTCACTTCAGTGAAAGTGAACAATAGAGCTGAAGTGAGGTTTTCCAAGAAAAGTCTGAGCTCAGTCAGTGCCACAGCAAATAAGACTTTGAGTCAAATGTCCACAGTATGAAACACTGAATCCTTATTACTGTTATTTCTATATTAGAAGTGATCAAAGAAAGCTGTTTTTTTTTTGTAAAATACATAATATCTAACACAAATGACAAGAAATATCCTCGTGGAGCACCTAGTAACAAAATCAAACAGATATGTGGGGTCTGATGGCTCTAAAACAAAACAAAATACTCAGCATCTATAATCATATTTGGTACATAGAATCTATTCATTATTTGAATGTCTATCACGTCCTGCAGTTATGGACTTTCCAGGCTGCAAAGTGCCTGAGCACCATCATCCCCTCATGCAGAGAAGAAGTATACAAAATGGGTCAAATGACAAAATAAAAGGCTACCATCTTTATGCACCTGCTCAGTTCAGCATCAGTGAGCTTGCACCTGTAGGGGGCCTCATTGGGTTAGAAAGCTCTACTAGCAGGGGGGTGGAGGGACACTGAACATGATGGAAGAGGAGTGAGAAAGGAGGACAAGAAGTGTTTAATCTGCAAGAGTTTTGACCACTTTAATAAGGCTGATGTGGGAAAAAAATACAAAGAAAGAACAAAAAGCTTGCAACAAAACTGCACATTGCAACTGGGAGGACAGCAACACGGATGATATTTCATAATCTGGTCTAGGATTTCTTTCTATTTAATGGTTTTGTGGGAAGACAAAGATGGGCATGGAAAAGTATCATCTCAAAATCTCATTTAAATATCTCCAAATTAACTACCAACCTGCTTTCGAATTGCTTGTGACATCAGCAATGTGTGTGTATTTGTGCAGGTGGCGGGGTGGCGTTATTAGGGTGCATGGTGCTGTGTGAACCAGAGCGAATCCACACAGCAAATCCACAAGTTTTACTTAGTGGGACAGAGCGTCTACAGGGTATTGTTCAGATCAGCCTCCCATCTGCATGAGAAGACCCTGGCAAGCTGAGAGCTGTCTAACATGCGCCAGTATCTGCGGGTTTAAACAAGGAAGAAACAGAAGAGCTGCAGCTTGATGACAGTTTTCTGTGGAGCTTAAGGAAAGAGAGAAAGATCCCTGCAGCATCTTTGAGCATCTCCAACTTCTGTCATGTTGTGTTCATCTATAATGTGAATAAAATGGGATTCTTTTTCTTACCTTTGAATTGTATCCAATTCGAAAGCAAAGAATAGTCATTTGTATTATGTATGATTAACACAGAAAAATTATAATACAGTATGTGCCTGCAACAAGTCTATTTATTTCACGACAAATAAGGAGTTCATTTCATAATCAGCATTGCATTGTATTTTTTCAAATGCATTCACAATTTGAAGATGGCATATTTCATATCTTTAATTTATGGAATAATTGCTCACTAATTAACCTCTAAATCTGTTTACAATTTATTCCCTTGTCTGTCAGTATCCTATACAAAAAATCCTTGATGTTCATCTGGCAGTTTAGTTTGAATTTGTTAGTTTGCTAAATAAGAAGACAAAATTTAGTGTGTGAAATTGAAAAGGGGAAGAATTTACTTAACAGTCTGGTAAAACTATGGCCATAAAATGATTGTGTCATGCAGTATTAAATACCCCCATATTTTACATCTGTATGACATGTATCATTTGAATCATTTACATGTATCCAGCAAATAAACATTCTGACAATATTGTCTAATTGGTTTTACAATTTGCTCTCCTGCTCCTTACTCTGAGGTGTAACACTTGCTTTTAGCTGCTTTTCATTATCAGCTGTGTACAATGTAGTTCTTTCACATGCACATGGAGAGAAAATGCTGAACCCATTTGCTTAAGTGTCCTTGTCTCCATGTAAGGTCATTTTCACAAGCTTCATTTGTCAGGAGTGTAAGTAGACGTAGCAGAGTTTTAGCTCCTTTCTTGTTCCGAATCAGACTGAAACGGAGGAAAGGCTAAGGCAGGGCTGAGTAATGCACTTTTTCTGAATATTAAAGTGCTAATAGTAATATTCAGCAGAGTCTGTGAACAAGATCTTTTAAGTGCTTCACATTGAAATAAACAGATCTGTGTTTAGCTTCCATTCTCGCTTCCTTGAACAAGACAAAACATGCAGCAGTGTTTTGTTGTGGGAGACGCTGATAGTGCAGTTCTTAAATTGTGGTAGTGGTAGGTCTGAGTTTAAAAGTACTACAAATGAGCAGCAGCCAGTTTAGAGTCATCTTTGTGAAAAAGGAGTGAGCGTCAAGGTTCTTGACTTTGCTGAATGTTGAGATTAGGAAAACAGCAGAGTCTGCAGTGCACGCACGGATACTAGTCACGAGCTGATCCGGTAGAGTGCTCAGACAGAGAGAGTTTTTTTTCTTCCCAGGTACCTTACGCCATCCGTCTACCAGTATTCCATGACTACGGCCATGTAAAAATGTCATCAGCATGGGGAATGAAATAAAGGACTACAGAAACGCATAATGGCTTTTTTATTTTGGTCACTTTTTTTCTACAGAGTGGGCTTATAATGTATAGAATGGTCATTATTACCATTTGAAAGTTTATGATACACTGTATGTAGGCTATCAATAGGAAGCCAGTTTCATAGCTTCATTACACATTTAAGTAGCATAAGATCTCACCAGGTGTAAGAAACCCGGACAGTGGATTTTTTACTCTAAGTTTGAGCAAAACATACAGTCCAGTAGATTCAGAATACATCAATAAGTCATATTCTAACAGTGGATACCCCATCTACATCTCTGAGAGTACGACAGTCAGTGTAAAAAAAAAAGGGTTATTGAGAGCTATTAATAACTAAATGTGTCTCAGGCAGAACTGTTTAATTCAGCTTCCTCCTGCTCTCACTGGTGTGCAAACTCTGGTACATTACTGGGGAAAAAAAAAAAATAATAATACACACACAAAATATATATATATATATAACCATTCAACCATCACCTTTGAAGCTGGTTTTATGTATAAGGAAAAGGTTGGACCGATACAGTGACCATTAACTAGTTTTGTGCCATGGCCTGGGATGTCAACTGAGATTCTTGAAATGCTCTTTTCTTTCTTACATTTTCAAAAGTTAGTCACTCTGCGTTATTCTAATGAGGTTTGTTTCATTGCTGCCAGACAATGCTGCTTATCAATCTGTTAAGTTCTTAACAATGCTTGGAAGTCTTGGAACAAAATTTTCTTGGAAAAATAACAATTCAGCTATACTAAGTGGTTCTCATCCTGTCATGTCAATATACTATAAATGTAAAGGGATGATAAAACCTTCCTGAAAGAAACTTTAAATAAGAAAACAGTTAATCAATTTACTTTTAAGTCACAGTGTATACGTTATGTTTGGATTTCTCCCACACTCTTATGGTTAGCTAACACACTGGCTCATAGTGACAATAGCAGGCTGACAGTGTTAGTTGAACAAAGAACTGAATATTTCATAATGTGACTTTTTAGTGAATAGAAAAATCATAATAAGTACAGACCGTGTGAGGTGTTCATGACACTGTTTGTAATGGACTGAAACAGTGACTGACAACAGCAACCCGATGTTTATTGTCTAGTGGATTCATTTAGCATTTTAGGAGACATGTTCATTCAACCGCTTTTGTTCAAGTTGACATTTGTGGTATTTTAGACTTGATGTAGATTTGACACTTTAAAAAAAAAATTGCTCCATTTTAATGACATTGTGCGGTAAACTAAATTAAACCAAACTAGAGGGAACTAATAGTACTGACACACAAACTTGCGTTTTCATCCCAATTTATGTACAAGATCAGAGATATCAACGTTATGCCATGTCATTGTTATTAATGTAATTGATTCCCCTTTTGAGTTATTCACTAAATTTGTACTGCCGAAAGAAGAGGACCAAAATACATATGACAAGCATGCCATGTGCCGAAACATAATGCTCACGTTTATAATTAAAAATTTTAATGATATAGATAATGTTGTTCATTTAAATTGATGGGCTTAGGAACATTTTCTATCTTTTGCAGGTACATTTATACCAACAATGCATGATAATTAATATTTGGAGCCAACTCGGCTTAAAGTCCTTTGTCTCTTACATGTGTGAGTTCTTCTTTTAAAAGTTGTGCTGCTGTGTTATGATATGCAAAGTGCCATATGGTCTTACTTTCCTTTGTCTTCTCTTTCTCAATGTTCCATCTTAGGACTTGAATTGTCTTGTATAAAACCCACAGTCCGCTGCAGTCAGATGGGCTGGATGGGGGACAGCGCCAACAATCAGGTTCCCAGAGTTGAGTGTTTATGCCTTTCACTTAATGGATTGTCTCACCTTCTTCAGAGGATGAACATGAGGTGCTTGAGATGCCAGAACTGCAAATGGATCCTGGGGCTTTGAGCCTGATAACACCCGGCCGTCATCTGTTTCAGACATGCTTCAATCAGCATGCGTGATGATCAAAGAGCAACGATGTGGCAGCAATGTGTTTTACCAATTCAAGTTGCCTAATTAGCTTCCTGTTTAAAGAGGATGTAAAATATGTGTAGCAAGTTGTTCATATCATGTGTTTGTGCACTTGTACCCTGTGGTGAATTTATAATGTGATTCGGAGCTAACTTCACTGAATGGAAAATAAATTAAAAAAGCTTCTCCATGACATTTTTTTAGCGAACTTGCTGACAGTATTTCGATATGACCGAGCAACACACTGTCTGACTTTATGGTGTCATGCATCACATTCAGTCTTTACACTCCTTGTGATGCATGATACTGAAGCAATAACCTTCAACTTATTTATCTTGTATAGTCACCGACATGATCCGCTGACCATATTTTTTTTATCCACACAAAGGCAATACAGTAGCACAAACAACTTCCCATCAGCCCACTGTCCTTTGTCCTTTGTTTGACATTAGTACTCTAAGAATTAAAATAAAATCACAAGCCCCACGAAACAAACACTGATGCCTGGATTCATCTCTAAAATCTCTCACTCCCTTATTTCACTGTCTGATCAGCTGACCAACACAGAGAGATATCCAAGCTGAGACAATTATAAGGGGGAGTATCACATTCATGGCAGCCATTGCCATGAATGCCAAGTGCACCTGAGCAAGACACAAAACCTCACTCTGTTGCAGGGTTACTGCACAACGAGAGACATAGCTTTTTGTTTAAGGAAAATGTTCTAAGGAAATTCATGTGAATTTATATCCAGGAGGGATATGCACTGACTTTTTTTTTTCATGCTTTTATTTCTTCATATCTTGACTGTTGTAACTCAGTTTACAGCATGTGGGACACACTTAGTCAGCCTTGTCTCACCCACAATTAGTTCTAAAGGCAAGCAGCAAGGCTTCTCACTGGCACTGAGAAGCGAGGCCATGGCCATGGCTACCAATCAAATGCAAAATATATTATTTTTGTTTTTAGAGTCAGCATGGTTTGACACCAGTTTATATTTCTGACATTCTCGACTCCACTCAACGTCCAGGCCCCTCAGATCCTCTGTCCAGTGTCTCCTCTCCAGTCCATTGCCCCAGTTAAAATCCCATGGAGTGGTTTAGCATTTTCCATTGTTGTCCAGATTGTGAAACAGTTTATTCTTAACTGCAAAGTCTTCCACTGCTGCTGGCATTTTTAAACTCATTGTTAAACCCAACAGTTTTACTTTAGCTTTTGAGTCTTCCCAAACGTAAATGATTGTTTATATTCTATTTTACATTGCATTGCTTTTTGTATTCTTACAATGTATTTATTGTCATTATAAATTATCTAAATGTATTTTTAACTTATCTGTACAGCACTTTGGTCAAAGTTTGTTGTTTTAAAATGTGCTCTGTGAATAAAATTGGCTAGACTTGTTCAATAAAATAAATCAATATGATTTTTATTTTGGGAGTTTACAAAAGAAGCCATTAAGTTTAAATTTCAACTGGTACCGGACACATTCATTAGGAAGAATGAATACAGCAAATATAACAGTATGTAATACAAATAACAGAAGTTCCAGGTGTATTTATGTAAAAACATAAATATATATAAAATATACTGTATATAAGAGCAAGCAATGCTAATTTTGTGAGACTTGCCTTTGCTCCTCTACATTTCAGAGGGAAATACTGCACACTTCATTCCACTATGTGTATGTTTATCTGACAGCAGTTGTTAACAGTTACGTAGCAGAATAAGATACAGTATAACATACAAAACACACGATGCACTGCTGTAATTTAAACCACTCAGCAGTATATGCAGTAGTTAGCCTAGGTACAAGGAACACCTACCGCATTAAAAATCTATCTGAAATTGACCATTCATCAGAATGAATGCCTTTACTTAACTCAGACAGCACATCGTTTATTTTGATTCAAATTTTATTGCAAGTCTAAAATGTGTACTGTATATACTGTATGTAGTATATGAAGTATTTTTACATTTTGGTATTACTCCCTTTGTTCAAGTGCAGTGTTTAAATTCCCCCTAGTAATTAAATGGTGGATTTTATTGTGTTGAGTCGTGTGTCTTCCACCCAACAGTATGCTTGTTCATTAAGATACCTCAAATATTTATTTATTTGAATTACCTGAGGTAATTCAATCATAGTAATAATCATAATCCCTGATGTCAGGATGAATAATATATATAGAAGTTCCAAAAAAGTGTTGCAGTTGCATTGGATGCATTTTTGTCTTTTGAATTTAATTCATGAAGTACATAGTCCCTAATGTGAAGCCATTTATAAAAGGCATATTTCTGTAAAAAATAGTTGTAATGCCTGTAACAGTTATTTTAGGACTTTTATTTTGAAGCATACAATGGAACTGGGCCAGCCGTCTATAACAGAAGCACATCTGTGCGCGGTCCCTGGATGAGCTGGGAACACCTGGGAGAGAAATCTCCAGTTAGAGGAGTCCCTTCCCTCTGCTAATGTCACTCAGGTGCTCTTGAGCAAGACACTTCACTTCACCCTCCACTGCTTAATGTCCAGCAGCAGAGCACTGCAGTGACGTGCAGTGAACAGGTAGGAGGCAAGAGTCTTTACTGTGTGTGTGTTACCTCACTGCTGAGACACTGCAGCAATGTTCAGACAACCTACCATTAATGAATTAAAATATTGAAAAAATATGCTACATGATGTTAGTGTATGTACTATCAGTAAGAGGAGTCTGGGAGAACATGTAGATCTTGATAATTAACTCAAATGGCAAAAGACTTACAACAAACAAACAACTGATCCATGTGATAAGGTGCATTCTATAACATAATTTAGTCTTTACTAAAATGTGTCAAGCTCACTGATAATGTTGTAACTGACACTGTAGTTGATTTACTAACCTTACTGCGTTACAGTAATTGCTATATTATGCAACAGAAATAGTGTGTTCACACTTAAAACAATAGTCAGCTGCCCATATGAACACTACCACTGGTTTTGCTTGCTGTAATCATTCCTCCTGTTCATACTGGCCATTAAGAGGTCCTTTCCTAATGCGTGTTCGATATAAGTGATGAGGGACAAAGTCCACAGTCTTGTTTTGTGAAAAAATGCATTCCCAAGTGTATCTGAAGCTTATATGAGGCTTCAGCAGTTGGCACCTGACTATTGTTTTAAGAGTTGAAAATTGTGAACCTATCCTTATACCTATAATAACCTATAATATACAGAGCACATCATTTTTACGTTTGTTATTTATTCCTCTATTATCTAGATCATTTGGAGCTACATGTAAGTTGAAATGCATGTGAGAGACACTTAAGGAGATTGACCTTGAATGCAGTCACTCGCAGTCAAGAAAAATCGTTGTCCATTTGTGTTTTCATAACTCATGATAGATGGAATGTTTTGTTTGGTAAGCATAGACACTCTATGACACAACAGACAGCATTATCAGAGTTCTTGGGGCTTCATTTTAGCAGTGACTTCTGGTTTCAAGTACTGACATTGTTCACTGCACTCTACATTGTAGAGCATGTAGAGTGCATGAGTATACATGTCACAGCAGACATGTATACTTGTCATAGGAGTAAAAGCACAGGTGTTACTAATAACATTAACAATGGCCATGATAGTGTGAAGGTGAGCCAGCATGCACAGTATCAGGACCCTGAAACTAAAGCAGCTAAATGGAATTCACCCATCATTCATTTTATCATCTACACATGCGCTTTTCCTACTGTTACACGTCAAAGTGTCTTCCATGAAAAAGGCCTATTGTACCTTTACAAAGAACCCACTTGAATACAGAATCAGTATGTGGATGTTTGTTCTTTCTTTTACAAATAATGAAATATTAAATCTGGCCATATTCCCAAATAGAACTGCATTCATGGATTAAAAATATGTGTAAACAACACAATCTTCCACATTATCACATTCGTTGTGATGCATGAACAACACATTTAAAGCTGCAGGAAGAAATGATTGCTGTGTAAGTAAAGTGTATTTTGAAAAGAGAATTTTCCATGATACCTCAGCAACCTAAGAGCAACTGAAAATAATCTCATTACAAAGTCTTTAATATCTCACGCACAGTGGCAAACACAGTCAGTGAACCTGCATAAAGCCTGACTTGTAGATTTTAATAAATCATGAAATCTACAAACTGACTTGTTTTTTTAAACACCTGGGTATGTGTCCATTACATTTACTTGGATATTGCTGTCGTGTATAACATATCATACACTGCAAACATCAATAAATCAAATAAAAGCTGTGAGAGAGAGAGAGGTGAGCAGTGGCAGATGGCTGAAGGATGTTTTGTGTGTTTTCCCCGTGACTGAGCAGCAGCCGTCCGAGTGGAGGAATCTTTTTCTGGCTCCTGCACACATGGCTGGAGGGAGGAGAGAGGAGGCCCGGTCTGCAGCGTTTTAGCACACAATTTCATGATGGTTTCAGAGAAGAGGCCAGCCAAGCATTTCAAGTGGCGGAGCAGCGAGAGGGCAGCATTGTAGAGGAGAGCAGGTAGTGTAATGATCAGGTAGACAAGATGACATCAAGCGTCCTCAGGGATGGCCAGGCACAGAGAGCTGACATCCTTCCAGAGAGAGAGAGCCACTGAAACAGGACGAGGCAAAACCAACAAACAAGAGAGCCATGAGCCCCAGGCAGACTTGTTATTACTGTACAGCAGCAGAAAGTCAAGTCAGAACTGAGACAAAGAGATTTAAACATGCAGGAACTGAGACAAAGAGATTTAAACACTGTTAGCTTCTGCATTCTCAGCATGAGTAGTGTCAACAGAACAAACGTTATCCATCCATGCATTTTCTACAGCATGAGTTAGTAACAACGCGGTGGTGACTGGAGCCTATCCCAGTGACTTCGGGCCTTAGGCAGGGCACACCCTGGACAGTGGCCAACCTCGTCGCAGGGCGAAACAGACACAGACAAGGACAGACAACCATTCACTCACACATTCATTCAATACGGGCAATTTAGAGTTATCAATTAACCTACACATGCATGTCTTTGGACGGTGGGAGGAAGCCGGAGAACCCGGAGAGAACCCACGGTAACACGGGGAGGACATGCAGACTCCACCCAGAGAGATTGTGTGATGTTGGTCCGGTCCGGGAATCGAACCCACGAACCCACGATCTCCTTATTGGGAGGCAGGAGCTGTAGCCGCTCTGCCACCGTGCACCCCAGAACAAACGTGTTAGGAATATTGTATTTTGTGCACCATCGCCTGACAATGATGGGAGCTGACATTTACATATCAAATACACTTCCTTCAACTCCCAAGATTCTTGGGTCTAAAGAAGAACAGTGGAACTGTGGGAATTGTAGGATGTGTAAAAGTGCAAGTACTAAAATATTTGAATATATGAATGTCTTTTTTAGATTTTGTTCAAACTGAATAGAATTTGTGTGCTTATAAAAATGGTTTATTTTACAATGTAATACTAAATATGCTAGTAGAGTTCAGACTGTTTAATAATTCTTATATTTTACAGTATTATTATTATTATTATTATATTAACACATAAAAAGATACCAGCCTTGAACAGTAAATTCATGAAGTGGGCAGTGAAGACAAGATGTTGACTAAAATGAATAACAAGTTAGACAATTTACTCAACACTAACATCAACACTAAACATGGCCGTTTAAAAACTAAATCAAATTGAACTGCATGTGTTACTTCTAACATAACTATTTTTATTTTACTTTCTATATTATACTACCCTTGCTTTTTCAAATTCAGGATGTATTCTATTAAAATACACTAGGTGTTATAACTGACCTGGACCATGTCATTTACAGACCAGCATGTGAGGCATACAATGTCACCTTACAGAAATGTATCATTATAAAACACTGTTTCCTTTTAAGCATTGATATATTTTTTAAACTATTCTTGTCATGTAATATATATGGTTTTCTTTTTCTAGGTAAAGAGATAAAGAGATGCACACGGTATGACAAATTTAGAAAGTAAAAAAATACATCAGTAAAAAATTTAATCTGCCACACATACCAATTCTCCTTGTGGTTAATAAAAGCCTCTTGTATCTCAGGACAGTGTACTCTTTGTCATGCGCTACACTCTGATGCCCATGTTGTCATGAACACAGAGAACGTAAATCATTGCAGTATGTCAAGAAAAACAAAATGTACATACAGTGTTGTTGTTGTGGTTATTATTAAGGCATTGGACATTAGTGACTTTGACTCTTTTTTTTTTTCTTGCTGTAGTTCCTCAGATGGCCACTAAAGAAATATTGAAGGAATTTAGCAGTACATTGCTCACAAATGATGTGAATCATTTTTTATATTAAGTGTGGATGTTATTGTTAGAGAAGCAGCACAATGTGAATAGGCTACATATACGCTTTATATTTTGACGTTGAACATTTTACACAGGATTACTGCTTGCTGATTAGTACTTTCTAACTTTGTCGTGGGGGTTAGTGCACATAGTTTTCATTGTAATACGTCTCTTTGAAAATAACTACAGGCTGTTAAGTAAACTTCTAACTAACTTCCTGTTCCAAAATGTCCCACTTCCATAATAACTCCTTTTTTCAGCTTGACCTAGTATAATCTTTGAAAATGTGGATCAGTAAATGAGGATTTAAGACATCAAAATTACTTTCTAAATACAAATAATCTATAATCCAGATACAAAGATATTTTGTTGTTGTTGTTGTTGTTGTTGTTGGTTTGTTTTTGTTTTTTATTAAAAATTTTGATTAAGAGGGAAAATGGTTGATGAGCATGACCACAGTTAGGAGAACAATATGAAAACTAACATAAAAGTAAAACAAGCAATATTGTCCATACAAGGCCATGTTGGGATAAAACACAAAAACAGCATTATTTGAATGGTACCATTTTAATGAGTTCATAGGAATATTGTTTTTTTCTTTTGAAAGAGCAAAAATGAATTCACACAATGCAAGATAGAAACCATCAGAAAAGAGGTGGCCAAAATAATTATGAATTTGTAAAGACTATTCTAATGAATTTTGTCACATACACATAGAGTGTTTATGTGCACACATTAGTAATATGATGTTAAACTAATTTACAATATGCCGATACTTTGATTTCTTTTGATTTCTTATGTCATTCTATTTTTATAGTTCTGCAGATAATGTTTTGCTATCGGAGGGTTCATCTTAACTGGCACTCCCCTCCAGCATGTAGCAGCTGATTTAGGCAGTGTTCATTTTCTGGAAAGAAAACGAATAGAAATTACAATTTAAATCTTTTAACACTGTGCAGTAAAAATGGGTTTTGATGTGATATTCTAAACTGCAGCACGTGGTATGTGCTTGTATCTGTCAGGATCAATACATTCAGAATATGAAGTAGTTTTCTGATGTGTTTATGTGGATTCATCTAAATAATGGTAGGCTATCAGGTAGTCTACTGGATAAAAGCATCCCAAAGTGGGGATAAACAGACAGGTAAAACTACTGCATTGATATGCAGCTACTATTCACATTTCCGTTGTTGAGCTGTGAAGTCATTTAAAAAGTTTCCGTCTCCACTTACAGCACTCAAAGTGCTTTAAAAGTTTTTAATAAGAAGATGCATCTCTTGACAGTTAACATGAAAACAAGTCGAATAAATGAATCCCTAGCGTAAATGGACATCAGGAAACACTTGATACAGACTGCAGCTATTTGCATGCATTCAGGTGTGAAACCACATTTAATTATTATTATTATTTATTTTACTTCACATGATGGTGAGAAACGTCTACAGCTTGAACAGTGTCCAGCTAAACTATTTCCACGGCATCAAAACTCAAATTTCCTGGCAAAATAATGGAACTGAACTAAAGAAAATACAGTGTGAATGCAAATTCCTGAAAAAGGCCAGTTTGCCTCGTAACCTGCTTAAATAGCCCAAAAGTAGGTAAATTATTTTACAATTATATTTGATATAAACCTGCCACAATCATAGCAAGACATGGCTGTAACTCTGCACAGCATCATGTTTTATCAAAACAACTTTAGGCTCGATCTGCTTTTAGTGTGATGCAAATTTAGCTAAAAGATAAAAAAACAAAAAAAACAAATGACGAGACACACCATTGCAAACTATCAAACAGTTCTTACGTGATTGGAGAGCACTGACTTGAAAAACAGTTTATACCTAAAACTATAATTCCAAGATACCTTTTCTGCAGTGAACATTCACATTTTGTATATAAATTTAAAAGATAATTTCAGAACGTGTCATCAAACAGACTTCATCTCATCACAACAATTGGCTGCCAAGGGCAACTAGACGCAGAGAAAGACTGGCAGGGACATTTTGCCATATGAGTAACTGGGTGACAAAGCTAGAGTGAGCCGTGGTTGAGTCACAACCATGCTCTCTAACAGCTTTGTTTACCTGCCCTTACTGCTGCCACAATTAATGCAGCAGAGAAGTGGACGAACCAGGTACCCTTGGAACCTTGGTAATCTGCATTGATCTGCTGCTGTGTTTTTTTAATTGTTGTTACAAAAGAGAGCAGCAATGCGAAAATGTTGCCACTCCAAACAATGCAGAGAACAGCGGCACTCACAGAACCCAGAGTACCTAAAATTTCACGAGGCTAAATCTGTTTCAGAAAGGTGGAATTTGCTGACTTTTCTTTTAGTATAGAGTATAGAATTACAGAATTCAATTATTTATGCGTATATGTATTTATTTATTTCCTTGATGCATGTTTATAATATGATCTATAACGCTAATCTCACAACCATTCATTAATACTGACTATATTAATGTTTATCAAAGAAACTGAGAGCTTCTCAACATACTTGCCAGCATGTATTTGAGTTATAGTTTGAACAAATTTACAGGATGGAGGAATAGTTAGGATTTATATGTCTTTATATGTCATAGCTTACGATTAAATTGGAAATCGTGATAAACACAATGAAATTTGATAAGCTTAATGACTGTACCTCATAACACAAATCATTTTAGTTCTCTTAGAAAGAAACCCACTTATCTTGTGTTTGCATCAGTGCAGAGACAGCTGATCAGTTTGTGACATATAGTCTAATCATTTGTAAAAAATAAAACAAAAAAATGACACCAACAACCTGTGTAAGAGTAAATTATCTGCAGTGCACATCATCAATTAGTGGCTTCAGCGCACACTTGCTGTTTGAAATTGTCTTAAGCTCAAAATATTTACTTTCCACTCTATCTGAAATTTCAGAGCAAGAAGGGGACAAAGTAATAAAGCTATATTATATTTTTATGTGGTGGTATTATCTCTTTCAAAAAAGAGCAAACAACTGGTTTTCATATTCCTGTTCAACAGTTTTGTATCATGCTGTACTGTACCAGACTGTGACTTATTCTTTGGTGTTTCATGGCCTTGCTTTAGTGGCTTGAAAGCTCAAATAACATTGTTTCTTTCAGGCGGCACAGACAGGGATTTACCACAATTTAACTATTTGACTTGGACTGCTTCAAGTAATTAAACAGAAAGTGTGTTATACAGTAAAACTACAGTAGTTTATAATGAAAAAATTATGTTGCTTCCCAAATGCAACATGGCCAGTTACAGGCTTCCCCCTGAAGTGTCTTATTATAACTGTAACTTAATCAAGCAAATGAACTGCTGCACATCATACAGTGAAACTTAAAGAATAACTTCTACACTCTAACCCTATTACAAATTTGAAATCTCCAGTTCCCCATTTTCCCCAGCTGTCAGATTATGGTCAGCATCCCATAAAAGCCCATATTCTGTTTTTGGCGCCCTATTAGCATCATTTCGTCCATCAAGCGACATTAATTGTGAATGAATGCAAACTCCTGCAGAAGAATACGTCTTCAAGAGGCCTGTCACATACTTTCTCCACTTGGGAGGACCTTTAACCTACTTAGCTGAGGAACCGCACCGTTTCAAGTAGTGCAGCTGAAAGATATGCACCTGCCCGCTTTTTACTCTCACACTGCTCGGCGATTTAAGAGGAGAGAAAGTATTTGATCTAAATGGCACTACACTGACTGCAGGTGTGGAATTTTTCCACAAATTTCCACACCAATTCAGCCACAATACAGATGTGGTTTAAATCCAAAATTTGGAATGAAGAAGACAATTAATTTGTCCTGGTGTTGCAAAATTTGTGGTTTGAGTGTCAGTATTCAAAGTTCAAAATGGGCTTTGTTTCTTCTTCACGGAATGCTAAATTAATAACGTACGTAATAACGCCCGAAATGTTTTTCAATACTTTGGAAGAAAACGGTTTACAAAGCCACAGACATTTTGCCATCAACTTAGATTTCTATCGCTAGAAATAATTCTGAGAAAATATTTCCACTTTTTCTGTTGCCTGACATTAAAGGATTTCTAACATAAGACTTGGAAGACTTCACATAGCTTTGGCTTCTTTTCAAATTCAAGATATTTATGTTTCTCCTTTAATTTAGATATTAAAATGACATTTTGTGTTTTAGCAGTTTAGTGCGTAATCGCACTTTTTCGAAGCAAACCGCACCAAAATGTGTACTTCATAAGTCTAACTCTTTCTTGGGAACCATACCCAAGAAATCATTGGGGATCATTTTCTTTAAATTAGTGGCTGATGTGCTGATAATAAATCCCTAGAAATCTAATAAGTGCACTGAGGGGCCCAACACAAATAAAAGAAAAAAGCATGTTCACAGGTCGTGCGTAAATTACGCACGCAAAATGTAACCTGGATTTTGGTTTTGTATGAAAGTAGTGCACTGGCATTTATCATTTTATCTTTAACGTGGCACTAAGATTTTTTTTCTGTTTTTCTCTTGCCAAAAATCATGCAATCTGCACGAAGAGAAAAATTAAGAGAAGACTGGAAACCTCTTACCATTTACATTTTTGCTCGCATTATAGAGAAAAGTTAAAAGTTAAGTTAGAGATTTAAGGGCTGCAAGTCTAAATAAATCCCAATGTTTTCTGCACTTTGTGCTCTGCAAGTGTGTGGCTGAGGTTGCAGGTCAGGACCCTGGCCCTTCAGCCATCTCTCCACATCTCTCAGGGTATTGAACAAGCAAGGACGAGATGGAGAAAAACAATTCAGAAACCAGGCGCTTTGGTCCATCTGCTGTGCTGTGCTGAGGTGAGGGGGTGGAGGGTGGGGGTCTGATATCGGAAAAAGGTTGCCTGTATGATATAAACTACATAAATGAGTTGTTATTTGGTTCTGGTTAACAACACCTAAATGGTCCGATGAACGCTTCCACATAATTTATTGGAAAATTGGTTAAAATGTCCTTATGTTTATTTGCACCAATAAGTCTCATCATTAATGCGCATAAAACCCGATGATTTAATCAAGCAATGCTTGGCATACAGCTCCCTATAGAACGATGGGACTTGGTTGTCATTCTTTTATCACAGATTTTAATTTGTACCTTAGCAATTAAGTGTACCTAAGCAAGTGAAAATATCGAGAAAGTTTGACAGTTGAATTAAGTCTGTAGAAAATCAAAGAGCAGAATTTTAAAAGCGTGTATTTACAGGTAAAAGCAAGACAGTTACAACGCAAAGTAACACACCGTCCCCGTGCGTAATTCTGGGAATAATATATATTTTCCCTCGCTATGTAGCCACCAGGGTACCGCTTATTCTCCTTGGGGCTGCAAGGGTCAGTGTTGGCTAATTTAAATGAATATATTTTATGATATTTATAACACAAGCTGGTTGTATCCTGTAAACACACATCAACAAGCTCTATCCAATAACTATTAACACAAACAGCTGCAAAAAGGCTCGACAATTATTTTCTCTATAAACGTGTCAGATTTATTAACAAACCTTTGCTGGGCCTTTCTTCATAGCTCCTTGGCGCGTCCGTTTGTCCCGCTGCCTTGGCCACATCATATTCACTGGTTGCAAAAGTTAACTTAGATTGACAACTATATTAATGTGGACTATAAACTCTCTTAAGCGTTGCATGCAGCTAACCAGCTCCAGATTTTTATGGGATCCTAATGTTGAGGGTCTGTGGACAAGGGTCCTGCTCTCTGACTCAGTAATCCACAAGGTTGAGAGGTTTGCCTCATTTACATAATGTTAGAGGTCTGGGCCGAGGCCCATCTTTCTTTTCGCTCTGAAAAGACACCATGCTGCCGCTGCCAAAACAGTGGAAAGGGCGCACAGAAGTCTGTACAAGTACAGGAATATTTGCAGGTAGGAAATATTACTTAACTTTAAGAAATTTGTTTATTTTCTTAATATTGATACTTTGATAAAAATAGGATTTTTTTTTTTACTGAGAGCATTTGGTTTACACCTGTTAATTCCCTCTTGTCAAATAGATTTTTATTTTTTAGGGTTCATGCCTTTTCTACTACAGCAGATTTTGGAATACGCACGCATTGTTTTGTTTCCCTCAACAACAATTAAGCTGAGGAAAAAAGGAGAAGAAATTCGGGCACTGAAATATGCATAAGAACAATGATTTATCACAATCAGGCTATCAACTTAACCGGAGATTGGTGTTCTTGATATGTCGCTAATTGATGGCTGACCATGTCACATCTTCAATTGCTCAATTAGGGTAGGCAGCTACTTGCTGCCATGCTATGCTAAATTACATTAGTGGCTTCATGCAGACGAGTGCTTCCTTCCTCCAATAAAGGAAGACGGTAACACATTTCACGTCTGGAAAATAACCTCCACGCAGCACACCTGCTGCTGCTGCTGCCTGCTGTAAGGTGTTGACAGTGATGGAAAAACATAAATCAGAACAAATAATATCATTATTGTGATTATAAGCGTTTATGAGCAGCATAATAGCTGCCCCTCTATTATTGGATAGTTGTGAATTATAGGCTCAATAATGCGTTCTGGATCCATAAGGGACACACGTTAGGCTATAGTGGGGAGCTATATTAACTGGTATTCATTATTGCAATTTGTAGGAGCTCTTTTCTCTTTTGACCCCCCTGTTGTGTCTCTCTTCCTCTGATTCTTCCCCTGGCGCCAGTCAGTTTGCTCAGAGATTACAATGTTAGGTCAAGACTGCAAAGTGTCATTAATGCATGGTGAACAGACGCCAGGGTTTGAGGCTTACTATGTTGTCTCCAAGTTGTCTCCAAATTGCAAGTCTAATAAAGCAACTATTTTTTCCCCCTAAAAAATGTATAACATTGTAATTTCTCCTAAATTGTTTCCACCAACAGGAGGAATTGGTGTCAGGAAAACTGCAGCAAATATCATCTATAAATCCTGTGTATTATGTTCATTGCCATCCATTGCATCATGAATGTTGGGTAGTGATATACTCACAGGTCGGATCCCTATCGCCGCTCCCTTTCAGCATTTTGTCATTCTGAGCTTATTTGGACTTGTCCCTCTCTGGTGGGGCAAAATGATGCTTAAGAAGCATAAATGAGCTGGTCATACAACTTCATTGTGCCTCTTTGATGATACTCGGTGGCCCTTATGTCTGTTCAAAGTGCTCTCAAAGTTTCTAGAAAGAGTGGAATTCCCTACTGACGCAAAATAGTCATATGTGGTCAGATCAGCTGATGTGCAGAACATAATGGGTTATATATATATGTGTGTATATATAGTTGTCAGAAAGGACAGAATCCTAAATGTGTGGCGTCGTTTTATTCATGCATACAACTTAATATAAAGGAAAGTGCATTTTCATGAATTATTTCCCTAAAATGTCAATGACTATTGTTTGCTGGTTTAGGAGTTTTGCTCCGCCCCCTGTGTTTGTCGTAAACCTGGCTCCTGGCTCCAATAAACCCGGGCTAAGAGCGCCCTGGGCTCGCCTCCTTCTCCAAGGCGATCAATAGGATCTCAGGCGCACTACAAGCACTCTCTTACGTAGACATCCACCAAGGAGAGAGCCGATACAACAACACGGTTGATCTGCTCAAACACAAAAATCTACCTGCTTTCTGAATCATGTCGTTGAGCCCAAAGCACACAACGCCTTTTTCAGTGACAGATATTTTGAGTCCAATCGAGGAGACCTACAAGAAGTTTGGTGGCATGGACGGAGCAGGGAACCTAACCTCTCCACTGGGAGCCTACCGACAGCCTCAGGTGTCTCAGACCGGCATGCAACAGCACTCCATGGGCCATAACGCCACCGTGGCCACCACTTACCACATGCCGCACACCGTCTCCCAGTTCTCCCACAGCGCAATGGGGGGATACTGCAATGGAAGCATTGGCAACATGGGAGACCTCCCGTCGTACCAGGAAAGCATGCGGAATAGTGCAGCAGCAACAGGGTGGTACAGCGCCAACCCTGATCCAAGATACTCCACAAGTAAGTTCTTTACTCCATTTATACACACTTTTCAGATTTTCTGTCATCGTAAATTAAATAATTAAATTGTCATTTCAGGAATGAGACGCACAAGGCTAAATATGTATCGCTTTCTAAAAATATTGAATTCATGTTGTGGGGCTAATGATAAAAAGTTCATGCAAATAGTGTACACTATTTTAAGAAATCTTTCATTTAAAATGACTATTTATGACGGTTAAACTGAAAAGGAGATCATTCTTTCAAGTCTGGTTCGACTTTGTTATTTTTGGCATGAGTAAATATTTAAAAGCAAGATATTTATTAATTATTATTATTATTAATTATTATTATTATTATTATTACCAAATATGTTTTTTTAAGCTGATGCTTTCCAACTTCAGTAATGAACGCATATAACAGCCACTAATCAATAAAGACTACTTCAGGCGAAACAGTGTTCTCCTCTTCTGTTTATTGAACGCACGTATATGTATGTATATTTTTAAGTTTCTAGATTCATGGGACCTTCCACAGGTATGAACATGACCGGTATGGGGAGTCTCACAGGAATGGCGGACACCACAAAAACCATGCCAGCTCTCCACGCTGCGCCCAGGAGGAAACGGCGCGTCCTGTTCTCGCAGGCTCAGGTCTACGAGCTGGAGAGGAGGTTTAAGCAGCAGAAATACCTGTCAGCGCCTGAGAGAGAGCACCTGGCCAGCATGATCCACCTGACGCCGACCCAGGTGAAGATCTGGTTTCAGAACCACCGGTACAAGATGAAACGCCAGGCCAAGGACAAGGCAGCGCAGCAGCTGCAGCAGCAGCAGCAACAGGACGGTAACCTGTGCCAACAGCAGGCGCAGTCCCCGAGGCGCGTAGCCGTGCCAGTTCTGGTGAAGGACGGTAAACCGTGCCAGAACGGCTCAAACACGCCGACGCCGAACCAGCAACAGGTACAACAGAGCCAACAACAGAGCCAACAACAGAACGGAGCCGCAGTTGTGCTCGCATCCCCGACCAGCAGCCTCACCCAGCATCAAAGCCAGCAGGTGAACGCTTTGGAGCTGGAGGAGATGTCGCCAAGCCCCCCCTCACTGCACAGCCAGCTCAACATGGCCCAGATAGACACATCTGCTGTAGATTACACCAGTAACATGGTCAGCTCAAACCTCCTCTACGGCAGAACGTGGTAGGACTTAATACAGTACTGTCACTTTCCACTTTTTCTATGAGAACCTGCGGATGAGCCCATGCAAGAGCATATATATATATATATATATATATATATATATATATATATATATATATATATATATATATATATATATATGAAGGCTGAAAATGGGGGCCCGTTGGTGTTGAGAGGACAAGGCGCACAGAGGCGCACCAGCTGATCAGGGCACATTTTCTTGACATCTCTGAGAGGGGAGTCTATTTTTGAACATTACAGAAATGGCTGCCCTTGAAAGCAATTATGTCGTTTCTGGACCTTTTGTAATCCATGTTTTGGACCTTCCTCATGATGTTTTAAACGTAGTCTATGTTGTTGAAACAAAAAGGAATGCTGCTTCACTTGAGTGCGGACTGGGGGGAAGGTGGGATCAGGTTTGAAGTACACTAAGCCACCACTCCTTATTTGCGGTGATAACCTGGTATTTTAAAATATTAATATTGTAAACTAATGTATTCATTTAGACTTATTAAATAAAGTAGGGACTTGTATATTTGGCTAACACACGAGAATGCGTTTAACTGTATAAGAATCGTTATTGCGTCCACTTTTATGTTTTCTTTATTCTTTTGTAAGTTAAAAAGGAACAAATGCGTGATGGCTGCTGTATATGTTTCAAAACCAAGTGAACGTTAACAATAAATAACTTGAAGTGTGAGAGCTATTCCTGAAGAAGTAATTTTTTAAAAGGGATCTGTTTTGGAGTGCATTTTCATTATGTTGTGATTGAGACCAAATTGAGCTGGAAAGCAAGGTCGATGAGGGAGCCAGCATTGTTCGGGTGACATTTTGGAGGGCTGCCTTTCATAGAGGATGTCTGCAAGACTCTAAGACCGGGAAATCACCCTTTTAAAAATCACTAACACTTTCCAGCAAGTTTAATATTGACATTAATTTATGCATTCATATATAAATATATTTCCTTTTTTTCAAACTCTTCAAACATATTGATCTTACTGTGTTTAATAGGCCCAGACCTTCGTTTTGCCTCAGTGTAATTGGTCAATTTTATAGTGAATGCGAGCTTCCATAAAATACACAATGACTACCAATTATTGTAACAACGAATATATTATCCAAAGGAATCGAGTACATGCCTGGCATTATTATTATTATTATTATGCTGCATTCAAATTAATTATAGGGTATATAATTATTATTATCATTATTATCATTATTATTATTATTATCATTATTATTATCATTATTATTATTATTATTATTATTATGCACAGGCCTCAGTCGGTTTGCCAAATTATACATTTATCAAAATAAAGGTTTCTAACATCATTTTAAAATCAAATACAAATAATAAAAATGCTTCTTAATTTAACTTTGTGAATTTAAAATTATTTAAGACCTTTAACTCAAATTCCTCGCTTTTTACTAAAACTGAATGTGAGCGTAAGGGAAGCTTGACGGCAGTCAGTTACGTTTTTCGGGGCATTAACGTTTAGGATTAGCGCAATGTTGGTGATATCAAAATGAGAACGTGCTACTATTATCTAAATTAATTGCAACATGTCAAAATCTTCAAAAATGTTTCAGAACTTCAAAGTTAAATCTCCTTTATTTTAAACCTATTTCTTGTTATAATTCTGATCCAATCATTGTTTATGATAATATATCAAAAATATATCACAAAATATAAATATTTTCAAAGAATGCCCCTAAAGTTAAAACAAATACAAATATTTATGTATTTACTGTTATTTTAATTTAAATGACAGTTATATCCAGTTTGTTTTCTGATGCATTGAAAGGCAGCAAAATACCCAGCAGCACATTGTCACACTTTCTTATTTATTCACACATACACTCACATACTGTATGCACACACACACACACACACACACACACACACACACAGACACAGAAGATGAAGATGAATGATTTGTACAAACAAACTCCAAAGTGTTTAAGGTCATCACTTAGCATCAGTGTCAGTTCCCCTTTGCTTCTGTCCTCCAAAACCTTTTTTACACCAGCAGTGGCTGATAATAGGATCTAACATTTCATTTCCTGTGGTCATTTAAACACGTTTGGAAATTACTTCTCAATCACCTTGCTGATGACACCCTGTGATGATGATGATGGCTATCAATGTATCTCAATGGAGACCTTGGAGAGGCCCCATTTCCAACCCCTTCACATACCTGGCAGCTGTATGTATATGTGCTATCATCCCTACACTCGAAGGAAGCATCAGAGCCAATATGCACCTGACATTCGGAATTGGCCGCGACAACTCCATCAGAAGGGAGTTTGATAAGAGCATTAAAAAGAGAAATGCATTCCATAATATACACTTTGATGCTGCAAGATGTTTCTGATAGATTTTGTCTCTAAATTGAGGGCACGAATGAGCTGCCAACAAAGATTCTGATGGTGTACCACATGAAATGAAAGTGGAGGTGAAGCCATTCTTTTCTCTTTCAATAGCCATAGTTATGGCGCACTAATAGGCTATGCTTGGTAATCACTGGCTATTGTGCCTGTTGCTTCTCTCAGTTTACTGGGGGGTACCTCTCTTTGTAAGGATATATGAGACAGGCTGGGCACTGTAATTGGTGCTGGCATCATCATTTCTGTCTGCAAAGTTTTGGGGGCTGCGGCCGCTACTGTGTGGTGTTACTTCCATTTATGTAGTCGCAGAACCAGCTTAAAGGTTGTCTGTGTTAACAACACCCACACACGTGCACATGCATGCATACAAACAGATGCATGTATGCTCATGTGCATGCACACGCAGCCCACATTCACATACACGAACAAAGCAACCGAATAAGTCATACATTATATCAAATTCTCCTCTATTACACAAAGCAGATATTTCCATCAGAGCTGGAAGGAGTCCAGCTCACTACCTCAATGCCATACACATGTATACTGTTAGCATAGAGCATTGGTGGATGATAATCTATTTCACTGATGTAAAGAATTTTTAGACTATTTCTCAGGTAATTGTAGATTGCACTGCATAATGTTAATATAGAAGGAAGCCTTGCTTCAGTCCCCCACCCGCCCAACTCCCTTCCTCCCCATTATTCTACTTAATATGTCAGAAGGTCTGATTGCAGAGAAACCTTTTCAAGTCCTATTGATGTGTTCCTCAATTGACCATGGCGACCTAGCAACCTAGAGAGCGCTAATTGGCAAGGGATTAACATTATTGGCTGCATAGTTTGCACAGAAACATAAGCCAAACATATAACCCTCATCATACGCAGTACAATGTTTTTTAGTTTTGCTGGTACAACAGGAGGGGAAATTGTTTTGTGTTGTTAGTCTTAACCAAAAAAGCAATTAAGAGAGAAAGCTAAAAGCATAGTCTGGCCTAGTTTCTGAGTAGAATGTAGTAGATGAGTAAGGTTTTTCCTGAAGAGACACAGGTAAAGATGGAATAATGTGGCTCTACTTCACAGAGAAGATTTCATATTATTTATAATATTTAGTATGCTAACATAAATGCATACATATGATGTAGATAGACCACCTCCTCTCTCCTTCCTTCCCCAGAAATAGTCCCCTGAATCTTGCCCCATGTGAAATGACTAGGAGAGGCGAGGTCTGCTTTTCATTTCACTGTGCGAATGAATGCATTGAATTGGCAAGTTCTTGGAGACACAGAGCGAGATTTTAATTAGTGTATTGCCCTGGTATTCTGCCAAGGAGAGACAATCTTTCTCTCTTCTATGACAAACCTGTGCCTGCCTCAGGGAGCAAAAAGTTCCCTAATTCCAGTCATTTTCAAATGGAAAAAAACAGCCTGCAAATAATCATCTTCCTACAGAGTGAAAAAAAAAAACATTTCAAGAAGGTCATAGGACTCTGAAAGCAATTCTCACTCTAATAGATTTCCATGAAATTAAATACATGAAACCACATTTTTACCATTGCCTTTGGTTTGACGATAACATGAACTCAAATGCACATGCACACACGCATGCACACACACACACACACACACACACACACACACACACACACACACACAAACACACAATTATATGCTATTCCAGGACTGCACTGGCTAATTCCATTGCTTACTATGAATATATTTTAACAATATGAGGCATTGCAGGGCCAAAGCAACCTTTTGAAGACTATTCACAAATGTCTGTAGGGGGGGCAGAGGATGAAGGATGGAGGACCAGGTTAGGAGTGTGTGTGTGTGTGTGTGTGGTGGGGTGTGTGGGGTTAGCATCCCTTATTAGAAAACCATGTCACATTCTCTCCTGCGCCGGCCGGACTCGCTGCGCTGCCAGTAATCCCCCCTCCAAGTCCCCCTATGCATGTTATTCAATTCGCTCATAAGTAGTTAGAGAAACTGTTTTCAGTTGCCACTAATAACTACTGACCTCCAGTGACACAGGCCAACAATAGGTTTGTCAGGCCTGAAACGCACAACCAAAGAAGCTGATTAGGAACTCAAGAGGTTTGAAGCAAGAATCAATGGCTGCTCTGTCCTGCCATGGTGCTTCCAGCATGGCACTGATGATTGTGGGACCTCCATTAGTTATGCCTCATTAAGTCCCACAAACTCTTCTTTAAGAAAATTAGTTTAGCCAATTCGAAAATCTATTATGGCTGTGGAGCCCCTACTGAGGTGCCACTGTGTTTAGACTCCAAGACAGGAGAGGTTAGAGAAAGACCTGCTTTACTGAGTAATAACTTATTGAGACATGTGTGAGAGGCTGTGACATTAAACACATCACACTCAATCCATTTGTATACGTACTTTAACATCACTACATTTTAAGGCAGAATTAAACATTTGCACACATTTGGACCTCATTCTTTTTGAAATACTCATCTAATTCTGTCTTTGTCTTGTATTGTTGACAAACTATACTGAAAATGCATCAGCAGGCCTCTGTACAGTTTCAGTGTCTCACAAAATACGTTGGTGTAATTTAGATGTTTTGTCATGTTACACTTGCAGAACTGCAATGAACCACAGCCTCCATAAAGGAAGCATTTCAAGTACAAACTTACTTACTTAGTTATAACAATAATATCAATGTAAAAGCATTATTACCTCAAGAAATGTATTGCATCATTATTACTTTCATTTCAGGAATTCCAAAAGAATGTGCATTCATAAAAAAATATCTGCCATTTTTTTGTCACCATAAAAATAAAAGTTTTTGTAAAATGATAGAGTTTATAAATCTGACCTTAGATGTCTACTAACAAAAACAGTGAAGTAAAATAACTTAACTCATACACAGAAATGATTGTAAACATCAGTAACCAATGTTCAATGTTTTTCATGCCACGAAGGACAAGTTTCTCTAAGAGATTAAGAGAGTATTCAAAATACTCTTGTCTGTTATATCGACAGGG
Source organism: Siniperca chuatsi (assembly GCF_020085105.1). Taxonomy (NCBI): domain Eukaryota; kingdom Metazoa; phylum Chordata; class Actinopteri; order Centrarchiformes; family Sinipercidae; genus Siniperca; species Siniperca chuatsi. The sequence continues at coordinate 10,571,383 of NC_058056.1, read as the reverse complement.
CTATACATGATATAATTATACTCAATCCTTGGAATGAGTTTCAATCGGTCCAGAACAACAAAAAAGAAAATCAAACCAGCATAAAAAACATTTCATCGTCACCTTCAAATATATAAAGAGTACGTGAAAAAGAGTAAGAAATTCAGTTTTTGTATTCAGAAACATGAACAGACAAATTTACAGAACAAAAGAGTTCATCTCTGTCCTTCACAATACTCATCTTTACTTTTGAACCAGCAAGCAGTTTTGTCTCAGCTCACCGTTGCCACAGTAATGGCCAGCTGCCAGTCTGCGGATTACTGGTTAATAGGGCCAGGGCTGAAGAGCAGTTCAATGAAGGTAGGCAATGGATAAGATCAGTGTGTGTTGGCTAAGGCATAGTTATCAATGTGTGTGTGTGCCTGTAAGTGTGTTACTTTGTTGTATTTTTTTTTTATTGTTGCATTTCTTTTCATAGACACAATTGAATCTCAACACACAGTCATGCATTTGAATTTGAGATGAATAGGTGTGCATGCTGCAAACACATAACACACAAACACACATGGGAGTCAGAAATCGTACGAGTTAAAAAAAAATGCTCTGAATCGCCCACCTGTCGAATTCACACTCCGAACAAATAGGGGACAGCATATCACCAGAGTAAGTGCTAACTGCTGCTAACTGTAGCTGCTGTTAGCTAGTTAGCTCAGTTAGCCGTGCAGCTAGCAGTTCTATTGCTCGCTGACTCTGCCCGGACTGGGAGTTTAGAACAAAGGGGAGTGTTGGTGTTTACACCGCCGGGGAGCAGTGCCAGAATGGGCACCAGAACCAGAGCCGGGCGAGCGGGCAAGGGAACCGGGCTTAGCAGCCTTGCAGTGAACATGGCTGGACAGGACCGAACACAGCATCCGAGACAGACGGAGGCCAGTTTGATGACATGGACTACAGTAATGTTACCGAGGTGATTTACAGAGGCTCCGACTAGGACTCCAACTCCGGGGACAACAAAGACATGCCAGGTTCAGAAGAGGCGTGAAGTGGGAGAGGAGAGAGAGGGAGGGTGCCAGGAGCCAAATCTATTAAGAAAACCACCTCTGTGTTGTTGGAGTGAAGGCAGACTGGACGCTACAGTGACTCACTATCGCATCTTGAGGTACTAAGTGGTATTACGAGACAGGACAGGCCGAGGCTAGCCGGTTAGCATGCCAACTTTAGTAGATGTCTCAAGAGACGTCTTAGACATAACATCATAATTGTGATTTCTTCACATTCTGTTGATAATTTTAGTTAATTTTTGAATGATTTAAACCTAAATTCTTACTTAAAGCTTTAAACATGCTTGTAAAAAAAAAAAAAATGCTCTCAGAACTAGTTAATGGGGGGCAATGATCTAACAGCAAACAACTAAACACACACACACACACACAAATCGACATGAATTGCAAGACAACAGAAACAGCCACCACTCAATAGCTACGTCTGTCAAATTAAGCCCAGAAGGACATAATCGTTTCTTCAAATATAACATTCACTAATGCCCCCTCCAAAACACGCAGGAGTCTCAATATATCTGTCCCTGAGGGCCATGGGGGCCAAAGAGGACCACCCACTTTTCTTTTCAATTATCATCTTGCAGCAACCTGTCTCCTCTCCAGCATTCAGCTGGAGACACTGACTGCTCTCCATAGGGAATTACAATTAGACTGCTGTTTGTCCCTCGAATAAACTTTCAGACTGTAGCTGACAGCCTCAACTCTGTAGAGCATGTGACCCCTAGGACAAACAGGATTACGCCCCAAATCCCATGTTCCTTTTACTCTCTCCTCTCGTCCTCTTGAGTTGCTGTGTCAGGAGGTCTCAAGGTGGAGGCGGGGAAGGGAAATGTGGGGACACAGCTGAATTCCCCTCAAAATCTGCAAATACACAAATTACCTCAGGTATAAGTGACATAATTTCATAGCCATTAATTCCATAATGTACAGGTTCTATGATTTCTATGATTATTTTTAGGCCATATGATTCAAAAAGAGACAGCTTTTCTGGATTATTACTATGATGTTTGTTTCATTTTGGGGGGTTTAAGGTTAGGTTAAGTGATTTTGGTTAAGTTTAGGACAAGGTTTTCACTTAAATCTAAAGCAGTGGTTCCCAACCTGACCCCAAAGGGTTTGCAAGATAAATCTAATCTGAGGGGTCATAAAATGATTACTTGTATAGAGAATCCAAAATATATTTCTTTAGTATAAAACTGTTTATACTATTTTATCTCTAATCATTCCTTTTTCCTTGCGAAATAGTAGATGGTTTCCCTTCAGGACATTAAAATTGAAAAGTTGGACAAGGGGGCACGCATGACATTGCTTCATTTTAGGGGTATGCAAGCCAAAAGGGTTGGGAAATCACTGATCTAAAGGTCAGCCCAGGTCCATCAAGTCCATGGCTTTTGCACAGTACAGGCCAAAATGTGGCTTTTTTTCACACAAATAACTCTATATTTCTGGTGAGATTGGGCTCTAGAGTATCTTACTAACTTTAAAGTGAGATATTGTATTCAGCTCAATAATATTTGATAGAACAAAACCTAAACAAAAAAGTGGTATATTTTAGTTTAAGCAAGGGGAGTCTCCCTCTATTCTTCCAGCAGGCTAACATTAGTCTATTATTTACTTGTAACTTGTATCTTCTGTGTATCATCTGTCCGTTAAAACCTCATCAGTGCAAATAACAATCACAGAATTTGTCTCGGGAACACCAATTAGGGCACAATCCACATGGGACAAAGGCTCTGTTTCAGATAGGAGTCATACTGTCATACCAGTGGATCTGGAGTGTTTATTTGCACTGCTGTAGCCAGCTGGTCATACGAAGGCACAGAAAGGGTACATTGACTTCACCCTGCAGGGGGTAGTAGCACAGTAAAAGGGAAATGGGACTCTTTTTCAATTCTCCTCTCCACAATGCAGCAGACCCAATCAAAGAGCCCCAGACCCTTTTGTGGGGGTGGTGAGTGGACAAGGGAGGGAGGGAGGAATGGTGAGAGGGAGGGAGGGAGTTTGGGTTGCCAACCCCTCCTCCTGCTGCTGTCCTGTCTGTGCGGCCAGCCACACTTTACAGCTAATTAGCGGTCAGATCCACTGGCCCCTAATCAGCAGGACACGTTAAAACTGCCCTAATCAGGCCTAATCCTGGCTTTGTGTCACACACACACACCCTTCCCCTGTCTACTTATTCCGTCTGCTGTATTGATTAAGGCATCATATGGGGATTTGGTGGTCAATACACTGCAATCTGCGATGGGCTATAGGTGTGCCCTGGATAACATTGTATGATGTAACTTTAAGGTAAAGCTTATATAGGTGGCATTCTTTCAATTTCATATTGCAGAAATGTTAGTGATGCTGTGAGGCAAATGTATTACTGTATTAGCTTTCTTTCATCATTAGTCACATCAAACTAAAAGAACTTAAATTACAGCCTGTTAATGAAATAACTGGAAATAACTAATACCAATAAAAGATATACCAAAAATGTTATTTAATTTAAGTAAGATAATTGAACTAATGTACCTCTACACAAGTAGAGCAACATTGCCAGCTGCTTTACATTCATAAGTTGTATGATTTAAATTATATAAATTCTGGATGATTCTGTTGTAAATGATACCTTCTGCCTTATCTCCTATTCAATTTTTTTCAGTCATTGGGGAATCTTTGCTGTTATTTATGTGGAGTTAGAATGTACTATTTTTCTATACACAAATGAATATTATATAAATGCATCATGTTGGATTGCATGTGTTCTATATTGTGAACAAATGAAAAACAGTTTCTTTACAGTTGAAGTCACTTTTTATAATATATGTTTTTTTTCCTTTTCTCTTGACGTGGATTCAAGCTCTGACAATCATTACAGACCATAAACAATAAATGAGAAGATCTGTTGTGAAAACTGTATGCAGGAACTTGTTTTTCTCCTTGAACTAGATTATCCGTCACCTCTTAAAACTTTTTAACTTTGTTAAAATGTGTTGTACTACATTACTCTACATTTGCTATTACATTACTCAGCCATTCAAATGCTATATTTCTACATATTTAATGTATTTACTAAATTACTGAGCTGGCAGTTTTGTTGCATAAGTGTTGTAATTTATCACTTATTTCAGTCCAGTCACTGACTGGTCTATAGTGTTAATTAGGATGTAATGCACATACACTCAAAGATGGGTGTGAATAATAAGGCGCTGTTCCTTATGCAGATTATTCTGTGATGATTCATGAGTAATGAGCCTGTTGCCAGAGCCGACAGGGTGTAAATACAAATACAACAAATAGTAAATGAGATAAACCAAAAAATCTGTTAGAAAGTATATTAAATTTTTATTCAATATGCTGCTTGTACAGTCTTTTCTCTTCATCTTGATGTTATTACCACTGACATCAGTGCTGTCCATCTGCGCCTAAATGGTGGCTGTCCCATTTGCTTGATTCAGTCGATTCAGAGGCTACTTAGAAACTTTAGGAGGAAAAATGAGGTCATCAGCATTGACAGTATGGATGAATTTTAATCCAAATGCTGAACTGTGGAGAATAGATTAGGTAATTACCATACTTTCCAGCAATATAAGGCCATAAATTAAAATCTCCAACAACTTCTCAAGTGACAACTCATCTAATCAGGGGGACAATCATGGAGAGGCCTTGCTGTTTACTGATTGCTCTAATCAAAAATGGCTTCTTCAAACACAGCTAATTGGTCAGTTTACTCACGGAACGGGGAGGCAAATGTAGAGGGGCTACTGTCGTGATTTGAAGGACCCAAATATCTCCCATTTGCATTGAGTGCCACCAGAATACACTTGACTCCCACAAGTTATCAGCAAACCAGACAATTATTCATCAGGCACAAATTGGCACATCAAAGTCAAATCAGAGAATTACCGTCAGGAAGACCCCAAAGCAAGGGCTGAGAGAGGAAAGGTGGCTTTTGATTGACCGCGTTGCCCTTCGCTCAATCTACCAGCCCCATACTGTCAAGCTCAGTACCTTCCAGAAAGCTTCAAACTTCAAAGAAGTAAAACCACACAACAGTGGCTAAGACATCAAGGCATTTCTTTCTTTTCTCTTGCCAGCTATAACAACGAATAAACTGTATGTTAGGGTCAAATATAAAACTACTATTGCCAGCTTTTAGGGAGGGGTTAAAGCTCCAGTGACGTAGTGACATATAAATACACCTAATTTATCATTTTGACTTCTTTTTAATACTTGTTTGTTAGAATGTCTACTAGACAATACAACAGGGAGACAGCCTTTCAAGTCACATTAAAATGAACTTTTAAAACATAAATGAAAGTATAAGTTAGATCTGTTGGTAGTTCTTTATCGTTTCATAGCTCCTAGGTTGAAGACTGCCATGATATCCAAACCAAGGGACCTGTGTAAACTCTGTGTGCTGTTGAGATGTGAAGAAAAGTCTAAACATAATATATATAATGATTCAATATTAAATGATAAAGGAAGTTTAAAAATTGCATGCTTTAAGAGGTCCTGGTCCTGTGTCACACTTGTGTACATTAAGCGTTTATTCTTCTACTCTGGGCCACACTCTTGCCACAGAACAGGAAACACTCAGTTTGAGGAAAAATTGATGTCCCTGACATTTTTTTTATTTGATATTAGTTTACTTTTCTTTTTTTTACCAGTATTTTGTCACAAACTTTCCACCTTGAAATGAGTTCTCTCCAAATGCTATACAATATATCCATTTTCACGAAAGCAAAACAAGAAAATGTTTGGTATTTTAAAACACACTTAATTACATCCTTGAGAATGTAACAGGTCAGAAATCAGTGATAGCTTCATTAATATTTAATAATAAATTTGACTTCAACAAGTGGATTCCTCATTTGGAATAAAACAACATTTGTCCCTTAGTTTCCCAAAAAAATGCTTGTCAACATTTGTAGCATTGCTCACTTAAACCATAGGACACATGCTGACAAGGTTAACAGGGTGGCTTTTATGGAAAACAAAGGACAAATCTAATAACTTGTTTTGAACAAAGTGATGAGGGATATGAAACATTAAGTAATCCTTTAAAATTTCAAATTAATTCAGAGTTGGAATCATTACTACTTTTAATAGTCCACATGCCTTCATAATTTAATCCTCAACCTTTATGCAACAAATTACATGTTTATTAGTGTCTGAGAGCTCATATCTGCTGGGCCACATAGAGCAACAGTACTAAGGGACAGCAGCTTTATTCAAATGAAAGCACATTTAACAAGCTGCTCAAAGTTGCCCAGATATTCTTTGACAGAATCAAACACAAAATCATTAACAATATTTTCTCTGTCTTTTTTTTTTTTTTTTGCTGTTTTTTGAATCTCAAGGCGAACATTTTTCCTGCTAAGTAACTTTAGGGCTGGCAGTTGGTCAGTCAGCTGTTCAGTTGGTCCACCACTTTGGTCCAGACGGATATGTTTCAATAGCTATTTGATGGATTGCCATGAAATTTGGTACAGATATCCATGGTGCCCAGAGGATGAATTCTAACGACTTTGGTGATCCACTGACTTTTCATTTAGCGCCACCAGCAGGTTAAATATTTCACACATCCAAATATCTCAATATCTACTATATAGATTGCCACAAATTGACTTTGGTGATCCTGGACTTTTCCTCTAGTGCCACCATAAGGTTGACATTTGTGTTTTTTAGTGAATTATGTCTGGAAAACTCTTGGATGGATTGCCATATCATTTGGAACAGACATTCATGTTCCCCTCAGGATGAATTATAATAACTTCAGGATCTCTAGGTGATCCCTTAACTTTTCATCTAGCCCAATTGCGAACATCTTTATTTGTTTAATTGGTTTATGATCAATACCTGCAAAACTAATGATGATCAGCCTCAGCAGTATTTTGTTTTTAGTGCTAATTAGTAAATGTTAGCATGTTAACATGCTAAACTGTAATGGTGAATATGTTAAATATTATAATTGCTAACATCACAAGCTAGCATTGTTATTGTGAGCATGTTAGCATGCTTTGCCTTTGCCCTCATTCAAACTTCACTGGAAAATATGACAAATAACAGTATGGATGATAATCCCACTTTACTGCCATTGCTATTATGTGATTGCAAATGTTAGCTTGCCGCAGGCGCTGAACGACTCCCAGTAACTCCAAAGTTTTCTTGTACAGTATACAGTATATATACTGTATATATATGATGTGTGTTCTTAGCTGGCTTGCTCATGTTATCCACTGGTAAACCTACATTCAGGAATCACCTGGTTATTCTGGAGGTTGTGTGAAATCAGACTGTATATAAAGATGGACGACATTACAGCTCCCCACTCTGGCTCCAAATGACGTCACCAGCGCAAGATGGCAGCTCCCGTATCCGTTATATTTTGGCTTCATTTTTGTACAGTGGGAGGAAGTGGAGACGCGTCATCCATTTATATATACAGTCTATGTGGGAAACTTACAGCTTTACTGTGAGGATGGGACTTCTGAGAGCTGTGTACAGTCACCGTGGCTAAAGTAAAGCTGGCTTCTGAGGGTCAGTAAATACCCAAACCGTAGGCTGGCTGCTTATTGAGCCATGATGTCTTTTACTCTTCTGTTTCTACCAAGCGGCAACCTCCTGGGCCAAAAAATGAAGCCAACGCTGCAGTTCCTCGAATGTCCACTTATGGGTGGCTCCAATGGCGATTCAATCTCCATAAGCCACCATGTTAAAATGCCCAACCTCACAGCAGAAATACATATGTTTACAGCCTGGTACAAAAAACAGATTTGGTCAAGCTAATTTCCCCATTCATGACAAATGGGTGAGTTTATATAACTCACCTGTTTAAATTATATTAAGGCTTTAAGTTATGAATAATTAAGAAAGTGGCCACTTTGAGTGACTGGCGTCGGCCGGAGCCACCACACTGAGCTTCACACTGGTTCTTCAGAAACCTATGGGTGATGTCACGGAGACTACATCCATATTTTATACAATCTATGATTTCTACACAGGTTTACACAAGATGTGACATTAGGATTTGGAGTTGTTTGAATGGAGCTGTGCTGAGGAACAAATGTAAAAGGCTATAACACGTAAAGTAACTCATTACTTAATTTGTAAAGTTGAATAATCTGTAGGCTAATAATGAGTAGGCTAATTGATTTCTTTTTCAAGTAACTTGATTATCACTGGAAATTAATGTATGAATACATGAAGGAAACCAGAATGTGTCAATCATAGCTGTAGAGCATGGATTTCTCCTACACTAAGGGAGCTGAGGCTCTTATTTGTTAAATCCAGCAGACTGATGAGCTGCCTTGCCTAATACTGACTACCCTTAAAGCTAATTCCATTATGATGAAGAAGACTCTGCAGTGCCATATTTTTTAAACGAAAATCCATGTCGTCCTTCTTAACATGATTCATATGACTACTGTAGACTAATAGGTGAATTAAATTCATTGATGATTGAAGGATGAATATTCTATTTATATGTCACATTACTAGAGGTCATCTGATGTAGGTATTTGGTATAGATCTCTAGAAAAGCTGCTGCATAGTATCACACCTGACTGGTGGAAATGTGCTGCTACATTTCACATGGAGAGCTTCAAGGCATTTCATGAGAAACTATCCAAAGCGAAGACAGAATGTTGCAGTAAAGGGTGGGGGGAATTACTTAAACCTCACGATTGAGATAATTTTTCTACTGAGAGAAACATCATATTCTATCACATCCATTATATTTAAATTATTTTGCATATTTTACATTTATACTTTAAAAATCAAGCTACCAAAAAGCAAACTAATGGTGAAAAATTTGGTGCTAATGATTGTCTTCACTTTAAATTCTAAAACATAAATATTTCAATATATGAATAAACAAAACTGTTTCAAACAACTATAGAAGCTGTAAATATATAATGTAACGCTAATGCTGCAAGTCAACAGTTTGTTTCTGTGGTGTTTACTCAAAGAACTGTGGTACATATTGTTTGTTGATCACTGGATCTGAGCTACTGAGAGGAAAAACACATGCTTGCCCATGGAAAATTATTCTTTTTGAGGGGCATTATCCCCACACAGTACTGAACAAACACATATCAAAACAGGGGACTAATGAATAGGCCTACTGCTTGGCCTTCCTTCACAGAATATGGAGCTTTTGAAAAGAGAAATAACTGAATGGTATACATTGCTGTGCTCATGTCAATGTTTGCATACAAAGAGCTACACTTATTTTCCTGTGCCTGACTGAATGTGTGGCAGACCAAACAAAATTTGAGTCTGCATTTAGAGGTGGGCACAAAAGATGTTTCAAAATCAGTCCCTCAACCTGGAGATCTACACATCAGCTGAAAAGATCTTTGAACTCCATCTTTGATATTACCAGTCCAGTTTGAATAGAAAATGTTGATATCATAAACACTTAAAGTTTAACATTTATGTGGGCTTTGATAGAAATCTATCTGTCTCTCTATCTATCTTACTGTGAATGCCTATGGATATGAATCTTTTTTTCTTAATGCCATAAATTCCACACAGGCATTGTTATCCATGTTTCTTTCAGATTTTCAAAGATTTTGAAACAGAGAGCCACCTATTCATATAATCCCAATCATCATTAATTTTTTTAAACTATTTGTTGCTGCAACAACTCAACTGGGATTTATTGGCCACTTGGTCAAGGCCACAGTGGTTAACACAAAGACAAAATAAAACTATGTTTATACATTTGGCTGAAAACTCAAGTGTTAGCATTGATACTGGACAATTCGCCTACAGGCTCCGTAAACCATGATTTGGTTGATTATTCTTCAACACATGGCTTGTCTAGTAAGTGTGCACATTTTCATCATAGACTTATACAGTAGTTTATTTATTGTTGTTCACCTTATTTTATTTTAGACTTTATTAGACAGTAAATGAACACAGTTATACCCTAATTAGACACCATACACCTAAATAATGCCGTATTAGACCCAAAATATACTATACTTAGATACAATTAGACCAAATTATACTCTAATTAGAAACCAAATAGGAGATCATAATACACAATTAGACACCATTTACAAGATCATAGTCTAATTAAATTAAATACCAGACACTAATAGACACTATTCAACCCTAACAACCAAATTATTCTATATTAGACACCACATTTAATGCTGCCAAGATGTGCCTATAGCTTTATTAGACAACACAGGCTGTAATTTGACAAATTGAATGCCATTTTATATCGGACATAGCCTTACAATAGTAAGATAAAACACTGAGAGCTCAGAAGACATTACATTTAGTTGGCCGTTATTTAACACAGTTTCACTTTCTTACAGGGTCATTTGTTGCTCATTAGAAGAAAACTGTACCATAAACTAAAGTCAGACCACATTGGGTCACATCTGGTCACTACTTCACACGTCCCTCGTAGCCTGGATGTTCTCCGGAGTCCCGTGGAGTTTGTAGGTACATGCTTCCTCGACGGACGCTCTACCAGTTGAGACATCAGACCATGCCGTGTCACTATCTAACCCCAGTAACATTATGGAAGCTGCCAGGACATTGCATCTTTATTTCCCACTGTTAGATCTTATTAAATCAGGTCTCCAGGTCCACTTTGTGGCTATGAAAGAGTTATTACTCCTTTATAATAGGATGGTGAAAGATGCAAGAACATGCCATTTCTCTGCACTTTTTTCTGCCCATCACCACAACCCCAGATTCCTATTCAAAACTGTTGATCAGTTAGTTAACCCAGCCTCTCCTTGTGCCTCTGCTGATTGTGATGCTGATTGTGAAATTTTTTTATTGGACTTTGCTGGTAAGGTGAAGTTAATAAGGTATTGCGCCCAATTCTGCCTTTTTAGATGTGGATCACCCGCTCAGGGATTCTTTGAACATATTTTCTGCTGTTACTCTGCCTGAACTCACAGAAATCATATCTCTTATGAGAGTATCCTCCAGCCCTCTTGATATAATTCCAACTAGGTTATGGATTGTATTGTGCCCCATTTGTTCTATTGTGAACAGCTTGCTGTCTACTGGCTGCGTCCCAGATCACTGCTTGTGTTAATCCAGTCCTAAAAAAACCTGGGCTTGATCCTACTCTCCTGGATAACTATCGCCCGATCTCTAAACTGCCTTTAATTTTCAAGGTTCTTGAAAAAATTGTATCTGAGCAGCTTCTTGCTATTGAAAACAATAGTACCTTTAAAAAGTTTCTATCTGTCTTTCGTCAGCCCCACTACTGACCTTTTAATGAATGCCGACGCAGGTATGTGCTCAATTCTTGTGCTGCTGGACTTAAGTGCCTTTGACACAATTGATCATGGCATTCTTTTAGATAGACTGAGGCACTGGGTGGGCATATCTGGCACTGCACTAGACTGATTCTCATCTTATCTGTCCAATAGGAAATTCTGTGTCAGCCTTAATAACTTCATGTCATCCTTTTCCCATATCAAGTACGGTGTGCCTCAAGGTTCAATTCTGGGACCAATACTGTTCTCCTTATACATGCTTCCCTTGGGTGATGTCATCTGCAGACAAGGTATTTCTTTTCATTGTTATGCGGATGACGCTCAGTTGTACCTCCCTGTCAAGCCCACTGACCTTAGTACGCTGAGTTCTCTGCAGGACTGCCGGTCTGACATAAAAAATTGGAAGTTGATAAATTTTCTTTAGCTCAACTCAAATAAAACTGAAATCCTTGTTATTGGGCCATAACACATCACTAAACAAATACTGCCATCTACTGGCTACCTGTCACAACATTTCAAGCCTGTTGCAAGAAATCTTGGTGTCCTGTTTGATAGCAATTTGTTTTGAGCAACATATCACTAAGCTTGTCCAATCATGTTTTTATCACCTCAGAAATATTGAAAAAATCTGATCTATTCTAAATCTTATTGATGCAGAAACTGTTGTACATGCTTTTATCTCCTCACGCCTCGATTATTCTAACAGCCTGTTCAGTTGTCTTAATCAAAAAACTTTGAAACGACTGCAGACTGTACAGAACTCAGCTGCTAGGCTTTTAACCAGGACCAAGAGGTACGATCACATCACACCTGTTTTAGCCTCTTTATGTTGGCTCCCTGTTTGTTTTAGGATTTTAAGATCTTATTGATTACTTTTACAGCTCTTCATGACCTGGCTCCACATTTTAGACCCTTTAATCCCTTATGAACTTTCACATAGTTTGAGATCTTCAGGCAGGGGTATTCTGTCTGTTTCTGAGTCCAGGATGAAAACTAAGGGGGACAGAGCTTTCAGGGCCCCGAGGCTCTGGAACAACTTGCCCAAAGAAATTAGGTTGTCTCTTCTCAAAACGCACTTTTATCGAAAAGCATATCCTAATCTTATCTGTTTATTTTACTGGTTTTTAATTTATTGTAATTATCTCTTATTTCGTTTTGCCCTTCATATATTTTATCATTCACTGTAGTATTTTATTTTCTCTCTGTGTGAAGCACTTTCTACTTTGTTTTGATAAATGCTCTATAAATAAAGTTTACTATTATTATTACAAAATCTCTAGTTAATAGTAGCCTAAATAGTATTACTAGACGAACATGGATAATTTATGCATAGATTTGCATATTAGTACACGGGTTAAATAAACACAAGTGCTATTTTAACAAATGTACTCGTGGATTGATTGTTTGTGTATTGCAGTTAGCTTGAGTCTGGTGTTTCCCAGCGGGGACGCTGGGCTGTTCCACCTCGCCTGTGAACGAGCAAATAATGTGCATTGATTTATAAAAATATTTGTTAATTGAGGAGTATAATGTAAGACTCATGCTACGCTATCTGTAATAGTAACTTGAAATCTGTCTGAGTCATGCACAAACTTACCTCTATCCTCCTTCTCACAGGGTGTTCGGGCAAAAGAATTCCCCGGGGCTCTGATACCAACTATTAGTTCCGGGAGGGTAACAACAAGCGAGAAGCCGGTAGAGGGGAGTTTACGCACCCAAATATAAACCTAATAAATACCAATAAATATCATATATAATAAATAAATACATTCAACCGAACTCCCCTCTACCCACTTCCCGCTTGCTGTTACCCTCCTGGAAGTATTGATTTGTCTACTTACAGCCTGTGGTGTCTGATTAATCTATCATAGGCCCATGTTGTCAGCATTGAATGTGGTGTCTAATATAGCATTATTTGGTAGTAAGGGTAGAATAGCGTCTAACTGTAGCATGTTTTGGATCTGATATGGTATTGTAGGCCTATTTGATTTAATTATGATCTTGTAAAATGGTGTCTAATTGTGTATTAGGATCTCCTGTATGGTTTCTAATTAGAGTATAATTTGGTATAATAGTAGTATCTAATAATATATTTTGGGTCTAATACGGCATTATATTTCTAATTACAGCATAATTTAGGTGTATGGTGTCTAATTAGGGTATAACTGTGTTTGTTTACTGGTTAATAAAGAACATATTATTTCTAGTTTTGTTCTAATTTGATATAAAGTACAGCTTATTACGTCTTATTAGTGTACCGTAAAATAAAGTGCGACCCATCATTTTTATGGTATGCTTTGTTGTGTTGTTGCCAGGCTTTGACTTGAATCTTTCTTGTACTGACTGACCGATTTAACTGATACTCACCCCATCCTTATGCAATGCATTATTTTCATACTGTCATATTTTATATTACAGTACACATTCTGGATATAGTATTCATTGCAAATAATGTTAGATTGTACATACTGTCCAACCCTTGCTGGTAAAAAAAACAACTTATACTCCAAATATAGAGCTATGCTGACTGCCAATAAGTAAGACTCCACACCTGTTAGTAGTAAATCAGCACAAACACTTCCAGTGGAATGATGCCATACTCCCATCTTGTGCCTACTCATAGCGAAAGCTCAGCTCTGTTACATTTCTGCTCTGACAGTACAATATTGTCTTTTACCAAAGGAAATAGGCTAGCCTCAGTCTGGGAACAGCATGTGCATGTATTGTGTAACAAATATTGATAGCACTCATGTTTTGATGCCGAGGGAAACAAATTCATAGGGCTAATTGTCAAAATACCTCTTCCAGTTCAAGCGCTGCAAGACTTGAGGGCACTTGTTTGCCTCTTCTGCTCTGATGATTCAATAACTCCAAACAAGTTTGCAGCCTCAGGAGTGATGTCTCATACTTTCTTTTATCATTGTGAGAGACCAGGGGATGTATAAATCTCTCAGCGATACTACTGTGATCTAATATGCGTTTTCACCTTCATGTAGCACTCACAGGTTGTAATATGTGTGATGCTTTAGGTTAAAATGTGTCACATGAAAGGCCAGGTGGTACATGTGATGTTTTATGCCTTACACCTATTTTATAGAGTATGTGCCTTATGACAAAAGGCCATTCCTTGGTTATGTTTAAAGTGACCTTGTGTGCCCACATCCAACTACCCAGGCAGTCTGTTGATTCAAGTTGAGCATTAGCATTTCTACTCCATGGTAATGGCTGACCCTGTATTCCCCCAGTGAGGACTAGTGAGTGTGCCGACTCCCAGATAACAGCCGGTGTTAATGACAAGAAGTCCGACCAATCCCCCCGCTGTATCCTGGGCTAATCTGCTTTGATCATCTTTGCTAACATCTCTATTATCAACAGATTTCAGCCATCAACAAGGAATTACATCAATGCCACTTCCTGTGACCCAGCTGCACTGAGCACAGACGTGTGTGCGTAAGTTTGTTCCTTTGGGGGAAAGGGAGAAGAGGTTGTGAGGGTGAAGATTTTTAAATGCAATAACATTCACTATCCTGACATTATGCATTGTCTTTATTTCAGAGACTTATCCGCAGAGCACAGGCAAGTCCCTCACCCAGAGATCACCGGGTCCCCACAAGGAGAGGAATATAAGACACTGCAACAACTCCCTTAGATCATTTAGTATTATTTGTGCATTCGGGGAAAGATGCAGAGCAGGAAATCTGTGGATGTGTGGCAGGCGGGCACAGACACGTCTCTAGTGGCTGTGGGAGAGCGTACCATGAATAAATTTAGTGCTGTCCCCAGGAGATTGCCTTCAATCACGAAGCATAAGGTGTCAATGCTGCGCCCTGTGTGCATGGAGCACCAAATTACCTTCCAGCAGATTGCTGAGCTGGGGCTAATAGGAATGCAGGAATGGACTGTTGAGGACGGACTGCTAATTAATCTGGCCAAAGTCAGAGCCCATGTCCTGGGCCTGCTGACAACTGGTCAAGTTGAGGCCAGGGATACATGTACTGTCAAATGAGCTTGTGTTTCAAAGACTGGGTAGACAAAAAAGCCTTGAGAGAATATGTTAATGAAAGAATTTATGCACACTGTTGTGTTTGTATGTATACAAATCTTTGGGAAAAGAGAATTATATGTGTTTATTTGGTTTTGATTGTGCAATCTGTACTAATACTGAATGCTGAATGGTCTAAACAACAACATGGTGCATTATCTGTCTTAAAACAAATATCTGACAATGTATTTGACATAATCAAATATTTATAACCTTTGTTATGCTGTGCAAAAACTCTGAAGCTACAGTAATGTGGATCCATAATCACCAAAGCATTTTATGTAGCGTAACAGCATCAAATGTTCCCTGTGAATCTTATGGTGTGTGAACCATAACATTAAAGGCCATATCCAGTATTCAACACAAGCTGAAATATTAACATCTCAATTTACATACAAATTTCCATGTATCTAAAAGCAAAAAAAACTCTTTACTAAGCCATTTTCCTGTTTTGAATAATAGGTGGCTTTCTGAGATCCAGTTGATTGACTAAACAAAGACATGACTAGTGCATTAAAGCAATTGTTTATTGCCACTGAATCATGGCCTATGTATAATTTTGCTGTAAATGGTTATTAACTGATACAGAAACCATGGATTTGTATAATAGCTGGTAATCATTCTACCCCAGGATGTGTTTTCACCCTCATATACAAGGTTAAAGAATTAGAGTGTAGTCAATTACATTTAGCAGGTCACAGAAATTGATTTACTGCCTAAGGAATGTTTTTTTTTTTTCCTGCTGGGTTTCGGCTCTGTGGTGGCATTCTGCTCACATAATCAAGGATGAGCGTTGCCTGTCTACCCAATCTACTACTTGGTCCCACAGGGAAAGATGACTTGCAACAGGAAAACCTGCATGAATACTAATTTGCCTACTTGGCTTTAACAGCTTTTGCAGGCCAATCTCATAGGAATTTGTAGAATATGATGCCTTTCCATCTTTCCATATTAATTACCCCAACCGAAAATGGGGACAGCAAGAGATGGGGACGGAGGATGAGAGTGACAGAGGAAGAGTGTGTGAGGGAGAGAAAGAGAGAGAGAATCATGGGAATAGCTCTAAGCAGGGACACTCTGCTCTCCATCTTAAATGCGGTTAATTATAATGTGATTTGAAGCATCTCGAGCAGGAATCTGACAATCTAGATTTGGGGCTCTCTGACCACGGGTTTCGGTCTCTTCATTAAGGCTCAGCATAGCCGACCATTCTCGGCCCCTCAGACTAAGGATCACAAAAATGGACTAGAGGCAGGAGTAAAACTGGCCCACATTGGTTATGTTCACTCCAGGCACGTTTGGAGCAGATTATTCTCACTCCTACTCCTTTAGTTCATTCCAGTCGGGCAAGTGAGAACCATGCCTTTTAAACCAGAGTTAATGCACCAATACCTGGGAATATTTCAGAATCCAGTGCTCTAATTAGTAAATCATGTGTTTTAAATGCTATTTGTTTCCTCTGAATTTTAGTTGGGAATTAAATGTTTTACTGTAATGGCACTCCATTGAGGGAGCATTGAACTGAAAATAATTTGACTCACAAACAAAAATGGCACTCCCACTCCACACCACAGTCAACGTGCAATATAGCACACACAGACAAAATGATGTAATCACAGCCCAACATGGCATTTGCCTTGTCACATGTGAGGTCACGCACCAGCTGAACATGCTGGAGATAAAACGGTGTAGTCCCTCATTCGTGCAGGAATGTTCCATTGTAGAAAAGGTAATTCTCAATGTTGAGAACTGAGAATTGAGAATGTCTTCCGGATGGGAGCCGAAACGTCTTGATTCTGAAAACAGTGTCCAGATGACTTCGATTGAAACCTTTTCTACGATGCTGGAGATAACTGATTTTGTTTGACCTAAATACCTAAAGTCCAAAGAGTTTCAACATGTAATAATCAGGGCACTAAACTGTACAAATGCAGTATGTTTCCAATAAAATTGATTTTACTGAGAGAAAAAATGGATGCTAATGATTGTGATATTCGCTGGTAATTTTTCCTTGACAGTGTGTTTTGACGCACCAGGCACTAACAATAGCCGCCTCCTTCCTCTAGGCAGCATTTCTTCTGCCAGTGTCCCCATAGGTAAGGAGAGAAGGCTCATACAAGTCAGGAAATCCCACCATTTGTAATAATTTTTTTGTTTACAGTTAAAGACATGCTTGAACAGCTAATGGCTGTCTTTCTGTTGGTACTGAGACGCAAAACCAGTATAAGCACTGTCAACAACACTTTCTTTGTTAAAACTGATTGGGTCTTGCATGATGAACATTGTGTATACTTGCATGTGGTTAGCTGAATTCTGACTTTTATGCCACACCAAGTCATGTGGTTGGTTTGAACGTCAAAATATGCCATCATGAATATTTTATAATAAGTCGTTCGCTGTTTGCATGAATTGAATAGAAGCAGAATTGGCTGGTGAATGAATCATATTTGGTGTGGTTCTGCATTATATATGACAGCTTATAATCAGTGGTGAAAAGTAACATTTACAAGTACATTTACTCAAGTACTGTCCTTAAGTACAATTCTGAGGTACTTGTTCTTTACCAGAATCAGAATCAGAATCAGAAATACTTTATTGATCCCCGTAGGGAAACTCTTTGTTACAGTAGCTCGTCTTTACGTCAGTGCACACAGGAGAAAGTACTAGAAAACGATATGATACACTATAAACACTATAAAACAGGTCAGAAATAAATTAAGTATCATGTCGGTATAAGTATAAGATAAACTAAGTGTCAAGGACCAAGTGGGTTTACTGGTTGATGATGAAAGTACAGTCTAAAATACAATGTAACTACTTATGTAATAAATAATATTAATAAGCGGAGGTGCATGTACTGTCGAAGAGTAATTGAGGTATATAGTATCAGTAGCAATAAATAAGAAAAAACTAACAAGGGAAAACTAATATTGCACGGGTTTTACTTACTTGAGTATTTCCATTTTCTGCTACTTTATACTTCACTCCACTACATTTATTTTGACAGCTTTAGTCACTAGTTACTTTGCAGATTCAAAATTATTACTACAAAATGTATTATTAGGGATTAAGCTACCCAGCAGTATATAAAATAGTTCAAATCAGCCACACCTGTTCCAGCTGCAACATTAGATGCTTACACAATAATTATAATACAACTATATAATATATATATATTATTCTGAAATGGGTCATTCTGCATAATGAGTAGTTTTACTTTTGGTACTTTAAATATATTTTGATACTAATACTTGTATGTACTTTTACTTAGGTAAAAATTTGAATGCAGGACTTATAGATAGATAGGTAATAGAGTATTTCTACACTGCGGTACTTTTAAAATATTGAAAATATCTGAGTACTTCCACCACTGTTTATAATGATGATGCTCATGATTTGTATTATGGGGATTGGGCCATGCATTTAATGATAGCGTTCCAGGTGTATGTAATTAGAAAGTGTCAACCTAAATATACCAAATAAAACAACAAGTAACAAAGGTTTTGAACGAAGACAACAGCACCAACAGGAATACAGCCATGTAAATATTACAAAAATGGCAACATACTTATTTTTGTCAAATTACGATTCAAAGGCTGATTTATCCTTCAGTCTTTCTATCTGCTAATACTCATCTTATTATCTTATTTCTGCTTTTAATGAGCAATGCTAACTATGCTTACTAAGTTGAAAATGTAAAATTTATTTTGGAGGAAGTGAAAACAAATGAGATGCATTTTTTGCACAGTGGGATAGGTACAGGATGAATACACAACCTATTGTGAACAGCCTCGGTACAGAAAGACTGAGTTTTATCTTGGTTCCACACAGAAAGGTAGAATGTGGTGCATGTTGTACAGTACTATATAGCAGAAATATGGTCTTGCAATCAAAAGATCAAAGCCCTCTGGACATGTAACAACAATCCATAAAGACACAGTATCCATCTGTAGACGGGAGCAACTTGGTGCTTTTATATACATCCACTGAAATCCTCCATAAAGCATCACCATAATAAGGGTTTTAGGCGTCCATGCTGAACAGATTTTCACTTGGCCCTTTGTGTTGGAGAATCTCACCTGGACTTTGGAGTGGGGGCAGAGGGGAGCAAACCTTCCTGCCCCGACTATGGAGAGACAGCCTTCCTCTGTAACCCACTCCCATTCACAGACATCATTCATGTGCAAATCATCCTTGGACCTATTGTTCACCCACTGCGCTTTCAGATACTTGCTGAATCAAATGATAAATGTAATGGCAGACCTGGAGATATGTTCCATATAGTGAAAAGGAATAATAAGACTTATCAGAGCACTCACATTTATCCAAAGGGGGGGAAACTAACTTTATACAACTAGCTAGAACAATAGGCAATTTAAATTGTTTGAGTAATACTAATATTTCTTTCTTTTTGTTTATTTGACATTGTATACTTCCTCCACTATGTTTTCACTGAGCACAGTCCTTCTCTCTGACGACATTTTCGCTGACAGGATCAAAAATGACTATTTCTGTGCTTAGAGACAATAGTGAAACGTTAAAATGCTTCTAAGTCATGTGCTGGACAAGCTTTATGATGCTTGGAAAAAAGAAAGAGTAATAAAATGTTACTCAAATACAAGCAGGCTATATTTTTTAATATTATAGTAAATATTTACTTAATCAGAGTACAGAAGATGACTGACAAAAGATTTTCCAGTTACTTTAGCCAATAATTTTGATTAAAATATTGTCCACAAAAGGTGTAGTACCTATGCAGCATTAATAAAATGTAAGGGTCTCTAGGCTGATTTAATTTGATCATTATAAGAAGACAGATGCTGTAATATCCAGACAATCACAGCATACTACATTATTATACTATGATTACTACATTAGAAACCACAGAAAACAAGCACTTTAATAATGAGTTGAGGAAAGATTTTAAAAAGTATTTTAACAAGAGTAGTTGTAAGTAGTTGCTTTTCACCTCTAGCTATTAGAAAAAAAGACCTCATGGTTAACCTGAATATAATATTTCTGTGTTGAACATCTAGATTATTGACTGCAGCCAATCAGCTGGATACACAAGACAGAACATTGTTGTATAAATATATACATTGTTCCAAACATAATGAATCAGCTGTAAAAGTAACAAGGCTGTAATGCAAATTACAACAGAACAGAACAGGCCTTTTTCATGGAAGACATTTTGACATGCATGTCACAGTAGTTAAAGCAGGTGTAAATAATGAATTATAGATGACTATTAGATGACTTCTGTTTCCGGCTGTGTCTGAAATCACTCCCTCTTTCACTCATTCACTACTCCCTATATAACAAACACTGAATAGATTACTCTATATTAAGCAGTAAATTGAGATTTCAGATTCATTTTGTGTGACACAGGTGCACAGGAATTCAGTCATTTGTTGGAACTGAAGAATTGGACAAAGTGGAAACTTTAACCTGCTGGTGGCACAACACTTGAAAGTCAGGGATCACTAAAATCATTACGATTCAATCTCTGCGGACAATGAACGTGTAGGCTATACCAAATATCATGCCTATCCATCAAATAGTTATTTAGTAGTGTCAGATCAAAAGAACTGACTAAGATTGCCATCCCGACAGCCAACGACAGAAACAGCTAACGTGGCTAAAAGGAAACAGTGCTAAATAATATGCTGTATTCATGCACATTACTGGTATTTTAAAATCCTGCAAACACTGTTATTTAGAATTGGATACTTGCTGTAGATTAATATAATTGAATGTTGTTACAATTTCAGGTTGAATAAATATATCAGAATCAGAAATACTTTAGCCTACATTCTTGTCAATATGCAACCAAATGGGGCATAGCTGCAAATAAATTGCTGAAATTCATGATGTAGCAGTACAGCATGACACATGGAACGAGACACTGCTCGACTAAGCTTTGCAAACTAAATTGTTTTTGTTTTAACATTCAAGGACATAATCACTAATCCTAGCCAAAGTAAACATTTTACCAACAACTCATCAGTGAAAAAAGATTGTTTAACTCTATATAATGGTGCCTGATCTCTTTGAAAAAGCCCAAGCTTGTGTAATCGAAAGCACAGCCTTTTGTCTCTTTAACACACATACCAAAGAAGGTGCTGAGGAGGCCACATCAGAATGAATGAATATTCAATTGAGGCCTATTGAGGCAGAAGATCAAAATGACCTTGCTCTAAATGATTCACTGATAAAAATAAAAGTAGGGCAGGGGAGAATGGAAGGCGCACACTCGAGAGACTCAGTTTGTCCAGCAAGCAGGAATATATTACACAAACATATGACAGCAAAACCATAGCATTGTTGATTAATGTGTTTAACCTACCTCTATGTATCCCCTCCACTTACAGCTGACATTAAATGCATAATAGCCATTTTAAAAGCAAGAAGATTGATACACTTTAAAAAAACAAAAAAACATTTCTTTCACATTTATTAAGATTATTTATACATGGTACGCATGAAATCTACTGTAATAGTGGGATAAATCCACTATCTCTTACTAGCAACACAAGTGTCTTGGATGAACAATTTAGACGCATGCGTGAGACTCAAATGCAAGACACCAATGAAAGAACAGTTCTTATTGGAGGTTGTGTGGACAAAAAGCAGGTCAATCTGGCTTGTGAGGGAGCAAGACCCTCC
Organism: Siniperca chuatsi; assembly: GCF_020085105.1. Lineage (NCBI taxonomy): Eukaryota > Metazoa > Chordata > Actinopteri > Centrarchiformes > Sinipercidae > Siniperca > Siniperca chuatsi. Next base: position 10,549,400 of record NC_058056.1, on the reverse strand, counting down.
TCTCAACTTTCCAGACACTCATGGCAGCAATTGGTGAGGAAAAAAAAGGCTGAATTGATGTGGACTGAACATGAATGGCTTTAAGCTCAGTACTTGATAGCATGCCAGACTGAAAGGAACAGGCTTCCATACTCAAAAAAAACCAGTAATTGTTGCGAGCTCACATTCTAAAGCGTATTTGTGTTATTTTCTGTATTATGCAACCTTGTCTGGTCTTAAATCTTTGTTTCAGGATTTGTGGGACGGCCATACTTAGATGACACATCATGTCTACAATATACTGTACTGTATGTACTGCATGTATACTGTAGCTACAATGAGCTTTGATTACAAAAAAATGTTTCAGCAATCTAAGATATCACCATAAACATCAGATTTGGGTGTTAGTTAGGGCTGCAACAACCAATTATTTTCAACCAATTTATTAATCTACTGATTATTTTCTCAATAAACTGATTAATTGTTTGGTCTATAAAATGTCAGCAAATAGTGAAAAATGCCCATAACAGTTTTTAAGAGGGGTCTTCAAATGTCTAGTTTTGTCCCAACAGTAGTGCAAACCTGAAAGATATTCAGTTTATTATCATAAAAGACTAAAGAAACCAGAAAAATCTTACATTTGAGAGGCTAGAACCTGTGAATGTTCATCATTTCTGCTTTAAAAATGACTCAAATGACTAACTGATTGCCAGAATTGTTGCTGATAAATTTTCTCTCGATAGACTAATAGATTCATTTCTTTCAGCTCTAGTTTGAGTGCATCAGAATCAAAGAGCAAGGGTTTCTTTCAAGACTTACCGTTTTGCAACTTTGCTTAACAATCAAACATGAAGATCGACAATGGTGAACCATAATGCAACCACAAGATGTGTTTTGAATAGGTGAAATCAAGAAGGCTACAATGCTAAATCTGGAAAATGCATGTTATTGTTATGCTCACTCATTTCGTCATGTTTCATGTTAAACACTACATTTAAAGCTAGACATATTGTTTCAGCAATGAGCTATCACTGGTCTAAAACATAATTCTAAAAATTGTTACTGATTCAATTTTGAAGTCAATGATGGAGAAAAGGTTTTCTCCTTGAGCCCATGTGGCTGATAACATGCACTACATTTGACCGACATTTTTCACAAAAAAAAAAAAAAAAAAAAACTACTCAAGGAAAGAGAATCTGGATTGAAATAAGTCTCTGACATTTGCCTCTCACAGATGTTCTGTTTAGGTTGCTGTAACAACTTTTTATTTTCATCTGAAAAGGAAATGTGCTTGCAGTCAAGCAGTCTCTCTGCCCTTTGGTTTCACATTGAACCAGTGGTTATAATTTGAATGTTACACTGCAGCTGACATGTTATTTTTGTGATCAAGGACAGTGGAGTCTAAATTTGGGATACCTTCACATCTGATAAAGAGACAAAACCTTGAGTTTCACAAGAAACGTGACTATTGAACATTACCACCCCCCCCCCCACCCCCCGTATATTTTAGATTCCATTCCAATGTCAATAATGTCAACTTTTACAAAAGTGTCAATCTCGGCAACAATCATTCTACTAGCTTTAGAAGCTTTTCTACTAGCTCTGAAATACTGACTTTGTGGACTATGTTTACTTGCCATTTATTTTTATGAAAATAAACCTCAGTACTGCTACAGAATCAATATACAATAATATTTAGCATGATCAAAATAACTCTGAGAAATCTTTGAGAGGATTTAGACCTGCATGTCATTTAAAAATTATAAGGACAGTGTCTTCCTAAAAGAAATGTAAGATATTTTACAGCTGAATAATACTGAGCCTAGAATCCATTAACTTCATTCAATCATTTCTGAACCAGAAAAAAAAAAAAAATCAACCCCCAAAAACATCCTGCTGATTTTCAGGATGCATTCCCATCAGTGTCACCAGTATCAGTGTACCATTACAGCTCAGGGTTTGTCACATTCCTCTTGGTTCAGTGCATCATCCAAAGGTGTAGGTATGACGTATGTTTTAAAGGTGAGGCTTCACAATGGGGCGACTTCCCGCAGATACCCATGTTCTTTAAAGCTGAACAAATATTTGCTATTCAAGACGGTGTAGTCCCTCATTCGTCCAGGAGTGTTCCATCGTAGATACAATATTTGCTACTGATTATTTTCAGGATAGTTAGAGTTTGACAAAGCGTTCAGAAGCAAAATTAAAAGAGAAAATGCTGCATTGAAATCACAAGTGGTCTTGTCGGACTATCGTAAAAAAAAAATTATTTTCCATCCTCCCTCATCCTTGAGACAGTCTATATGTGAACACATTATCTATTCAGTCAAAATAAACATGGATCACCTTCACAAAACTGCTGCTTTAAGAACGGAGCTCTGTCTAATGTCAACCTGATAGATCAAGTAATGTGGCAAAACGGATACTATAATTGAGTCAGTCACTATATGGATGACACTCCTTAACTGCAAGATAAGACCTTACACGTCCTCCCATGGCAGTCTGACTACTCATCCTCTTAAAAGAATGAGCTGAATATCATCGTTTCTCTGGCATGGAATCAGAGAAGTTCTTTTTAAAAATGTTATTGTGTTAGTACACATTAGTACAATATGACTCCACTTCCACCATGCGCTATCTGTCGCACACAAGTATCTGTTGACATGCTCCTTAACATGGATATTATGTTAGGGAGCCTTTTAGCAAACTCCAAATTATTCTGCCACAGTCCCTTTCTGTGGTGGGTCAGGGTTGTCTGAAGCCATTATTGGTAATGAATGTGGAGTCCTACTTTAAAAGGTTCAGGCATGTAAAGTCACCTAAAGCTGACTAATGGAATCCTGCTGACACTAAATGCCAGGGGCTTTTACCACATCCCAGAATGGCAGTTTTGGAAATTTACACTACAGACATAATGAACTATAAATGTAAACTTGGGAATGTAGCCTCCCACACAGTAGCTCTGAGTTATTAATAGATACAGAACGTTCAATGTGCTGCAAAATCATAAATTGGAGAAGACTACTGTGTGGTTTCAGCAACAATTCCGCTACTCGTGACTCATTTGCACAATAATACAGAGGAATTTAGACATATGTCTTTGTATTCTGTAGCATGAGAACAATTATTAAAGAAGCAGCTGTGAAAATATGTGTAGAGCATTTGTTAGAGGTTCTAAATATTCTGAGTTTGTTAGCGCTACAACACTTTGTGCCCTGGGAGATGGGCCTCTTCAGCAGGTTCACAGGTTGCGCAGCAGCGTGCAGAGTGGCCATTGTGCTTTGTCATTTCACAGGTGACTCACATCATTACACTCGAGCATGCTGGAGGTAGAGCACTCGGAGATGCTTGCGGCATTCAAAATGCATGATTTTCAGCCTAGTGCAAACAAATCGCTTTAAAAGATCAGTTTAATCTATTTCGAGCTGTTATTATGAGCTGGGAGAGTTGTTCAGATAAAGAGACTGAAGCAGGGTTAACATCAGAGTGTTGGACAACTCTTAACATACTTTACCCAGCGTGAGAGCTGTCAACTTTATTATTTGTTTTTACGATACAGTGTGCATATGATTTACAATGCAGACCACTAAAATAATGGTCAGGGGGCGAATTACTGTGAGCCAAACTGCCTGAAATGTTGCAGTGATATAATGTAGTGCATTTAAAAAATATCTGCGGGGAAATATCAGTCACAGAAGTCATCAGTGTCATCGCTGTTTGTGTTGAAAGGTCGAGGACGTAAGGCTGCTTCAATCTCTGAGTTGCTGTCATCTGATTCCCCCCAGAAAGCTATACAATAGAGGTACAGAGAAAAGCATACAAGATTACATTATTAGAGCAGGTTATTTACCCTTCCATGGTTGAAATGAAGTGTGACATTTTACATCTTCTGCATAATTTCTTTATCCAGTCAATTCTACACTCTCTTTACAATCATTCCAGCATTTGAATGTGACGACACTAAAGCTTACCTTGAATTTGATTTCAAAATGAAAATCTTAACATTCTACCTTTTATACAGTCTAATATGTGTTAAGTCTCTGTCTTGTTCATTCATGGCAATAAAATGTATCTTGGGTGATCTGATCACAGCCGTAAAAGTCTAAATACAGATGTGATTGTAGCACCCAAAAGCACACAAATTGGGATCCAACTGCTCAAGTCATATATTTCACATATTTTTTATTGAATTATTTAGAAGCTCAGGTCTGAAGAAACGGATGTGATGTCTGTGTCTACAGAGCAGTGAAGTGAAAGTTGCTACTTAAGAAGAACTGAGATGCAGTCTCACACAGTGGTCAACTGCAATCTGCCTCTGCTGGAACTAGAAACTATTTGGATATGTTTTGTTTAAGGTTTGATTATTGATGTATGAACACAGGTAGTCCCTAAAATAGTAGTAGTTTGGTTATTTATTAGAGGATTAGGTAGTGCTTGTTGACAACATCAATCTAAGCTTTTAGTAACCTGGATTTGGCTTCAAGGTCATTTTTTCATTTACACATCCTCAAAAGGCATAGCTGCATTTACAGAGAATTTTAATCAAGTATCAGCTTGGTGTTCTTACAAAGCTAAAAATTTACAATAATTTCATACATGTGCGCATGAACCAATTTATGGTGATCTGTTCGGTGTAATTAACCTTTTTTTCTTGACACTGTGTCTTTACACGCAATTGAAATGACTTTGTTTATACTCACCTTTTGACTGTAGAGCAGAATGAGCCTTTGAGTTAGTCTTCTCTTTCCTGGAAGCACAAAGACAGTGATTAGCCTTGTAAAGTTTCTTTGAAAAAGAGCTGCTATTTTACACCAAAAATTGCTAAAAAGGAAAAAGGCAGGCAGACAGTGCAGCAGAAGGAACTTAGTTGACTCCTGTTTTAATTGTGCCAAAGGACTTCCACAAGGCACACTTTATTCAAAAATAGTCCAAAGACAGGGTTGCCAGGTTCCCATAGCTCTGGTGATATCGCTATGTAAATGTCTGACCTCCAAAAAGGCTTTGATCTACCTCAATGCATATGCAATAAGGCCCCCCGTTCCACTTTTAAAGGCCTCCTCTTTAATTTACATCATCACAGAGCCTATTCAAAACACTACAATATAGCCTCATCATCTCCCAGGTTAGCATACATATCCATATGGCTTATTTGTTTGGACCTTCTATTTTGGAGCTGTGTTGACGCCTTTCTTGGAAATAGGAAGAAAAAAAGATGCAGAGTTTTAAGCAGCTCTAGCAAAAACAATTGTGTGGTATGTTCCTCCATCTGCATCAATTCAAACCCATGACCTCTTTGATTGTCATCCTCTCAGTCACCCTCATCTCCTCATCACTCCCTCAGCTAAGTCTTGGCACATGTGACTGTACATTGAGTGTAAGGACCAAATTACTTTGGCTGCGTTCCAATTGCTATCTTCTAAACTATATATTGCTGCTTTGCACCACTCAAGGCAGAATGAGAGAAAAAAGATGCAACTCCCATTCCTAACTGTGAACAGATTGCTTTGTGCTAAAAGCAATAGACCATACAGCCAGTATAATCATTAGAATATAACCTTTATATTCACATGCTGATAGGACTTCCTACAAGACATTTGGATGATTCTTGCATCTGTTCAGACAGCATATTGAACTTCAGGAGCTTAAAATGTTAGCAAATCAAAGCAGAGGCTGAGTAAGAAAAGCATTGCCAAATATAAAATTAAAAGAAAGCAAAACACAATGAAAGCCCATCTGCTTGCAAACTGAAGGAGCACTGCATATGAGGATGCAGTGTTTTGTTGAAAGAGAGGATTTTATTTGCCAAAATATGTGTATTTTAGTAAATTTATAATCAAATCTTGTGAAATACACACATTTTGGTGGATGGGGAGTAGTGCAGATAGTAAATATTTTCCTGTGTAGCCTATTCTGAATCCAAAATTATGGTAGGTAGTGTGTGCAATGTCTCCCTAGACTATGTTATGTTTAGGAACAGCAAATGAAATGAAAGGTGAAATGTTTTTTTAAACTGACAGATGGCCATATACATATGTGCGGTTGTGGCTTAGTGGTAGAGCGGCTCGGCGGCTCGATCCCCAGCCCACATCTCGAAGTGTCCTTGGGCAAGACACTGAACCCCAAATTGGTCCCAATGGCTGTGCCTTCGGTGTGTGTGTGTGTATGTGTGTGTGAATGAGTTAGTTCCTTTGAACTGATGAGCAGTTGGCACCTGCCATCAGTGTATGAATTGGGGTGAATGTGATGTGTAGTGTGAAGCGCTTTGAGCAGTCGGAAAGACTAGAAAGGCGCTATACAAGTACAGTCCATTTACCATACAAAATGGAGGTAAAACTGGATATATGAATCCTAAGGGCTTCAATATACACCCAACGTGTGAACATGTTTTTTTTTTTAAAAGGTGAGTAAAAAATTAAAAATCTCCTGTACATTCAGAAGTGACAATAAGAATGTTTTTCTGTCATAAATAAAGCACAAAAGTAATATGTTGACAGCTTTTGGGCTAAGGGTGGATACTAAGGTGTGGAATATATACATACATAAAAAAAAGAAAGACATCGTCCTGCTATCCACATTCAGCTTTTTAAACTGAATAAGAGTTAACGCACAGACGTTGAAGCACAGCTAAACCACAAGGACTAGTGCATCCATTTACAACTGTTAGGAAACAGATCTCGGCCAGACCCTGCAGCAGCAAAAATGCAGCAATAATCTATACGATTACTTCCTCTCCTTTGACACAATAATAGCTGTTACAGTGTAAATTAGGCTTTTCTTTTCTTGAACTCCCCCCCTGGGATGGGAATGGTCTATCAGCTGTTCCACTTCAGTGAGGGACACGACTGATTTCAAGACAGGGCTATTACCATAGAGAGCTCAGTCTGGATCTGACCCCACCAATCTAATATTCCGTTTCCATAAACATTTATGCCAGTTCATCTTCTGCTGAGTTTCCCTTAATTGAGGCAATGATCTGAATATGTAAGACTGGGCTGGCCAGTGTTTTACAAGCCCTGGTAGACAGAGGTGAATGTAATGTGTAAAATGATGCAAATTACAGCTATTGTAATGTCCTGTTTTTTCCCAGTGCCTCGCTCATTCTCTTTCTCTGGCCTTTGCAATTGTTTCATATTGTTGTTTATCTCATGTTTTAACAGTTTGTCTGCTATGCATAGCGGAGTCCACAACAACCTTTAAAATTGTATGATGAGTTTTATACACATTACACAATTGGAGCTTGGAGGGAAATGTTGTTTTTAGTGTTGTCAGTGTATTTCCTTAATCAATCTTGTTTTGTCAATTTACACCACACTGGTTTTCTATGAGCTGAGTTAAAGCTCCTAAATTTACATATTTTTAAATAATCAGGTTGTAAAAATACAAGTTATCCTGGTTAGCAATACAGTGACATACAATGTGCAAATACCAATTACATCTAACTAGAATGGAAGGAGTCTTAGTCTTTATGTACGTATGTATGTCCTTAGATTTTCTCGACAACCGTTCATTCGATCATTATACTTGGCAGGTATATTGCTGAGGACCCAATGAAGTGCAGTGTTGAGAGCGAGCTCTTGAGATCCACAGGACATGTTTTATTATTTTATTTTTTAGTAGTGCATTACTACTTCCAAACGTACACACTGTCTAGTGTATTGAGTGGGGACCCCTATTAGCTGTTACACCTCCGAACGGCATGCTGGGTACAGCTCGTACATTAAAGAACAGATTAAGAAACAGAGACTGAAGATGTTACATTGTACCAAAGTTAGTTTGCCATTTTGCTTCAAACATTTGAAGCATCAGCGATGTAACTTTCGGGATGATCGCCCCAGGAATAGCCTGGTCACCAATAGCTAGCTGTTAGCAATGATAGCAGTTAGTTGATTATCTCATGTTCGCTATTAAGTTGAAGATTATTTTTGCTTGAAATGTCCATCCCTAATTGTGTCCTGGGCATAACTATTCAATAATTTTCTCATTTTGTTTCGTTACAGGAGGCCTAGCAATCGGCCCGTTTGTTCCAAACAGGCACGTTTTGAACGGGCACTGCACTAGTTCATAAGAACTAGGACAATCATGTTACCACATATCTCAGGCACACTGTATGCACAAATTATGAAACTGGTACCATTGGTCAGGAATAGTGAAAAAGTGATGAGTTTCTTTAAGAATAACACAATGATTTCTCAGCTTACTGAAATCCAGGACACTCTGGTGTAAGTTAAAGACTATTCTCTACATTTTAAGAGCTGGTGTAGCACTCTTCATTTTTGTTCTTTGTAACATTTTGCTTTGTTTGCTCCTGAGAGCAGCACACTGATTCTGCTTTACCAAATCTTTTGTGGTATCTTCACTGTGGAACAAACAAACGAAAAGTTAATAGTGCAAATTTCTGACAAATACAAGCGTGGTCAGTTACGATTACTGTATTAAATTGTGTCAAGAAAGACCTGTTCACCTGAAACACCATGCTGTATAAAATATTTTAATGTACTATAGTTAAAGCAGCACAGAAATGTAGAAATATAAAAGGCTGCAATCACACATCTGAACTGGGTTAACTGTAATGTCCATTTTATAAGAATGTGTCCAGTGTTGTAGTAATATATTGAAAACATCCAAAAACATAGACAAAAACATCTTTTTATAAAACACAATGTCCTTTCAAACTGCAGTTTAAAGTAATTACCAAGTAAGACTGGGATATGTTTCTTAGAGTCACTAATGACAAATTTGACGTACAATCCTACAGTCACATTAGGGAATGTAAGCACTGTCAGAGGAAATAATGCTTACCAAGCATTTAATACTGCCTTGCACACACCGATAGCATGAAAACTGCTTTTATTTACCCTGGCTTTTTTTACGCTCCTGCCACCCACACACAAATGCTAATAGCACAATAGCACTTTTGTGCAGCGGTGCTTGTCTAAAGGTAAAGGGAGACCCATCACCTCATCATTCCCATCAACTCCTACTCCCATCCCAGCTATGACCCCGCAGAAACATTGTTTAGGCTCCGTTTAGATGTACTCTAACAGGCCTGAATGGTAGCAGGATATAGCCCTCAGTGGGGGCAAACAGTGAGAGGCAACTGTGAGTGCACTGTGAGTGGGCACTCTCTAACATGTGAGTGCTCTCTGCTGGCAATGAGTAAGTACTGCAACTCAGAGGAAGAGGTATTGGGCCAATAATTCCAACACAGCGCGCTCTCTTCCTGACTGGTGGTAGTCTAGGGGAGACGGCCAGTGCAAGAGATGGCTGAAGGACAGATCATTCATCTCATGTTACATTTTTTTTGGGCATCATAACCTGTGTGGGGGTAGACTAACATTTGATGGCTTGTCCAACACACACACACACACACACACACACACACACACACACGCACACACACACATACATCGATGTCTATACTACAATATAAAGCAATCCAATAAAACACCATTAGAAATGACAGCCTAATAAATTAACACAGATTTCAGAACTGAACATTATATCCAGCCTACGAACAGCTTACAGCTATGACAACAAATGTATTTGAGGAAAGCGATGTTTGCATGGTTTTGCTGTATAGACTTTGTATTGACCTGGAAATAAATCTAAAAGCTAAATCAAATGAACAACATTAATATGAGCAAACAAAAAGCATAGAAAGTGTTTGAAAGCCAACTTAATTTTTTTATAGGGCAATCAGCATTCTGGTTTGAGACAGCCAATGTAGGACAGTGACCTCCTCTGGTTAGAGCCTCTAAATGCTGCCTTCTTCTATAATCACTGTCCTGTTTGTCCTGTTTTGGCCTGGTTGTAACCTTATTCTTTAGTCTAAACTGAAGGAGGAGCCGAACTAATATATTGTCAAATAAAAAAAATAAATTAAAAAAAAGTCAGTACCAAATTTGTTGACTGTTTTTGGGAGGTTATATTCTCCAAAACAAATATTCACAGAATAACAGATTCAGTGCTGCCACATGCCCGATTGTGCATATACTGCCTTAAATCTTCCACTGCTCATTATTATATTGTCTGTTAAATTGTCAATTATATTGTCTGTTAATGTGTTCTCCTTCACTCACTGTTGGATCCATCTTTCACTACCTCTTTGTCCGTTACTGTCTCTCTGTCTCCCTCTATCTCCTGCTCTCTCTTTCTACCTCACCTCCTCTCCAGTCCTTTCTCTCTCTCTCTCATGTCTCTCTCACCCCTCCATCCTCCCAGAGATCCACACACATTGCCTGGCCGATAGATCGATAGATCGATCGATAGATCGATAGATCGATAGATAGATAGAGATAACCAAATTTTAACGCAATGTAAAGAAACCTATTTGGCACATTGGAAAGAAGAAACTAAAAGCCAAAGTAGATCAGAATGTTATCTGGCCCTAAAAAGAGATGATGAATTGGCAGATTATCTCTCTACTGTCAGAGATAGCAAGCAGAGACAGATCCTAACCAAGGACAGGCTCAGTGACCACAAACTGGCAATCGAAAAAGACACAAAAAATCCTGCCAACCAAAAGAAAACAGAATATGTGGTCACTGTTCGACAGGTGAGGCTGAGACAAAGATCCTTCTACAATGTACAACATTCAGTGAAATAAGAAACATTTACTGAAACAAGTTCAACTCTGTAATCTCAGATTTCAAAGAGCTAAATGACCTCTCAAAATTAAAAATACTCCTAGGAGAAGGAGACAGGGCAGATCTGGCTGCCCAGTATGTATCAACATGCCACAACCTGAGGGACAGTGAATGACCTAGAAACACACATACACACACATTCATATAAACAAAAAATGTTGCAATGTTTATGTAATGTTCACTTACTTGTATTTGTATTTTAACTGCAAGACAATATTTTATATGAATTATTATTAGTATTATCTTATGTATCTGTATATATTCTAATAGCCATTTTCTTCTGTTGTTTTTATTTCACACATGCTTTAGCAATGTTAACATCTGTTTCCCATGCCAATAAAGCCCAATTGAATTGAATTGAGTGAGAGAGAGAGAGAGAGAGAGAGAGAGAGAGAGAGAGAGAGAGAGAGCTTCTGATTTTGACACTGAGTGATTTGAGGTTGAATGCTTGAGCACATCCTGTTGTCCAAGGCAAAGCTGTAAACCACTAATTATTGAGTCAAGGTTTTTGTCAAGCAGGCACTAGTCACAACAATCATCACACCGGCTGATGGCTGGAGGATTTTGTTTGGTGTGTGTGTGTGTGTGTGTGTGTGTGTGTGTGTGTGTGTGTGTGTGTGTGTGTGTGTGCACACATGTGTTCAAGCATTTTTTAGGATCAAAAGGGGGTATTAAGAAAGGTATTAAAAACCCCAAAATAAAAATAAGAAAGGAGTGGCATCTGAAATGCCTACAGTAGAAAGGAGCACAATGATTCTTTGCACGAGAGGAAGCAGTGGCATGCACTCGCATACAAAGGGGAACAAGTGGTCTTTACATGGAGTGCAGCTGCTTATTAAGACTCACTCCTTCGTGCATTATTCCTTTCATCCCCACTCAACCACAAAGTGATTTTACTTTGCCACTCACAAAGACAGCAAAAGATTTCTAATGGACAAATCAGTCGCTTCCCCACGAGTTATAATACAATAAACAGCACATTCTATAAAAGTATGAAAAAACACTGTGTGGGAGAGAGCAAGCAAGAGCGGGAGAGAGAGAAAAAAAAAAGAATATGAAAGACCTCAATTCTCTCGAACGCCATAATAGTGAAATGAGCACATATAAATGTGTTAAGAGTATCTCTTTGCATCTTGTATAGACTGCATGTATTTAATCTGTAAAGCTTATTAAGGCCCTAGTCATTGCTATGCAAAGCAGCACCCAGTGCTTTTCTCTCGCTTTTCAGCCGAGTGCAGTGTTTGGCCAATAGGACTGGCCCCCCGCCTCTCATTCTGCATTCATAACATGCAACATTTGCACAATGTATCTCTCAAAGGCCCTGAATAGAAGGCCTTAATACTCATGTAAACAACTGCAAACCAATTACTTAATGAATCGGGCCCACACATAATGAGGAGCCTCACAAAGGGCTATAAATGCATTTTTTGCACTAAAGCCTCTGCTTTAAACTACAATCCCTCTGCTGTAGTCTAGGCTTAACTGGCAAATCATAATTATTGTGTAAGACAACAGAGAGGAAGCCATTTTTGTATTTTGAGTCCAGCTCCATCCTCCTTTTGATGTCACTCATCAGCTCGCTGACAAAATAAAGCAAATAATTAACAAGTAGGATGGAGAGAGGGGGGAGGGATACAGAAAGACAGAGGGGTAGAGGGGCAAAGATGGAGAAAGGGCAAGAGAGCGAGAGAGAGTGAGACAGAGAGAGAAAGGAGAGAAGCAGGGCAAGAGCATGCTGCAGTGTAATGCTTCTGCTTAAGTGCAGGGCTTCTAGACCACTTGTGGAAGCAATAAAGCGCAAAAAGTGACTGGTAAGTGGAATGCTTAAATCTAAGCGTCAAGGAAAAGCGAAGAAAACACATGGGAAATCGTAGTATGACCAAAGAATGGATGATGGTCATGGTGACTAGTAGTTATTGGTGCTGCTTCCATCCAAACCCTACTGATATTAGAGTGTCAGGCATGCATAACTACCCATTGTCCAATTTTACTTATGTACACAACTTGCGTCTCATCACTGCTCACGGCATTCTCTGTTTCTGTAAAATTTTTTGTTCTGCAAATTTTGTTTAATCACATATACTGCGGGCTTCCCATGCACATTAATGACATGGAGACAGGCACCATCTGAGAGGGTCTGGGCCCAAAATTGGCTCATGTTTATTAAAGAGGGTGGTCACTGGGGCTGGCAGTAGCAGACATGAGCAGCTATGAGGACCACAATAGAGCCAGCCCATTAGGCCATTCCCTGGGCTAATAGGCAGACTGGGAGCGCTTGCTTGCCAGGCCAGGGAGATACAGACTTCAGCCCTTGAGTCAGCATGGTGCCCGGTAATCACATGAAATCAGAGAAGATTATTCCTCATAACGTTTACCCAGCTATTACTATAGCCCAAATGGGTTCGCAGTGAAGAGGTGCTCTGAGGACCCGACATGCAATTGCAGATTTGATGAAGTCGTGTTGATATTCAAATGTAACCGTGATGGTGTTAGCTTCCGCCAAGCTATTTATCATTAGATATTCTTTTCCAACCCACTTAAGGCTCTGATTTGAGCATCCTAAATGTATTTCAAGGGTGAAAAATGAAACATTTGTCCTTGTCCAACACTTGAGTCCCCTTCTTCCAAGACAGTTGTCCCTGATTCTCTTCTTGACATGATCTGTTTGCATTCTGACAACAAGCCTGAAGACACTGAGATTATGACTCCAATTTATTTTTGTGGTAGCGGTTTTGCTTTTGATTTCTAAAACCTGGCTGAACCCAGCAAACAGTGAGTGAGAGGGGCTTTAGGGGCCTTTTGTCTTTGTAAGCGAGTTAATGGGTGGCGCCCCCTTGATCTTATGGAAATGAACAGGGAATTATGAGAGCGGCCATGCAAATGTACATCAACCACTTTGGTGTCTGGTGGCCCATTTCCTGTGGCCCGTTGAATAATAACAATGTCCTTACCGAGGGTAAGGGTCTTGATGTGAGGAGCGTTTGGCCCTCCCCAGGTCCTCTTCATGGCCATGATTTATTCCTTAAAAGAGCAAACAGGGTCCAATAAAACCATTTGATTTGGACATCTCATCACAAGCTAATTTACAATGCATATTAATATAGAACCTTATGGAAAGGCTTAAGCCAAGACTGAGTATCTCAAACTTGTTCGGGACTCTCGATATGCACACATTGTTATGTAAGAAGACTGATATTTATATTTGTTTATACATATTTTCTTTATAATCTACTTGGAGCTTGTTCCATGCATCATGAATATGCCACACCTAAATTCACATGACAAGTTGAAGCCTATGGTTGCTGAGATGTTGAGAATTTTGGGGAACTAATGAGGTTATGAGCCAAAAATGTTTGAGAAAACTTGGAGTGATAGCTGTGGTCATTTTGCTTACATATATGTACACAGTAAATATGATCTTTCTATGGTGTAAGCGTTGTGAGAACATATGGCCAGTGTTGACCAATGCTTAGGCTCCAGTTGCTTGCTACTTGCAGTGGTAGACTGGACCGCATCTCTTACCTGACAGGCCATCGTCGTCCTCCACCTCCTCTTCAGAACTCTGCAGCTTTTCCTGCATGGCTGATTGTTTAAGTAATTGATATGCTTTTGTCTCTGTTCAGGGACACACACACATACACACACACACAGGCAAGCGCACACACAAAGTCACTGTCAAATATTTGCTTAAAACCCAGGTTTCCAACTTTCAGAGGTTTCTGTGTTTGATGAGACAGCACGCTTCAGTAGCTGAGTCTTCTGGTCTCACTGCTGAACAGAGCGGGTGAAAGCACTGTGCTCAATCTGCTAAACTGTTGATTCTAGCCTACAGTATGTAGCAACAGTTTCCATGAGACAGCAATCAGCATCTCACATTATCTCAGCCTCCCCTACCAGGAAGGCAATGATTGATTTTCTGTTTTAAAAACGCTTATAATTACTTTCCGGCACACTAAAGTAGGTATCATATCTGAAAGGAGCACAGAGACTACGCTGGCAAAAATCAGCAGAGCAGAAGTACATAATAAATGGGCTTTTGTCTCAATGATGTTGCTAAAACACATACTAAATCAAAGGATAGAGCAAAATTGTGATCTTGAACATTTTCAACTTGGTTTCATTATAAAAGTACCACTTTTAATATTTTCTAAACACCATATGACATTTACAGTGCATGGCAATCTCCAGTGTTATTCCACCCACAGTACTTTATACCGGCATTGCTTTTACATGTAGTTTTAAACCCCCCACTAGATATACAGACGAGCATGTCTTGGCAATTACTATCACTTCCAAGGTCATGGTATTTGATTGTGACATTGAAGTCGCTCAACACAGCAAAACTGTGAAAAATCTTTAGTCATGTTTTTTTGATTTTTTTTACTGGTTATGGCTCTTTTGATTAAGTGTAGCGATTTCAAACTGGACTCATTTTGCTGCCTGTGCACCGTAGGGATGTGGACACATGAAACACCCCCTAGGAAATCTGATAGCCAAGGGTAATATAGGATTGCTTTACATTTCAGAGGTGCAGCTTAGGGATGGGCACACCAACTGCTTCCAGGATGCCTTCACATCTAGCATTTTTCAAGTCCAGCCTTGCCAGAGCATTGTTTAGAGGATAATGAGAACCGATGACAGATCTCTTGTGCTTCCCACCCTGGCGTCCTGACAATTAAAGCAGCCGCATTATGCTGGGCCAGCGAATTATACATTTTGCCAGAATGCCTCAGACCAGACTGAAAACATAGCTAGTATTTTCTCGGAGATAATTAGAGAGAACTAGTACAGCTCTTCAGGTGGGCCTTTGACCCTGGATTCACCTTGATCATCCTGCCTCAGCCATTGCGTAAAGGAGCCCATTATTCACTGCAGTGGGAAGAAAACAAACCACAACATAAGGACAGTGTGAATGCTGGGGCACCAGCGATGCCTTTTTACCTCTAATAGGAACACTTTCCACAGGGCTTTCGTCCTGGCTGTCCTCTTCAGTACTTTGTAGTTCTGTAAGAAAGGGACGTGCATAGTGAGAAGCAGTGGCAGGGAGGAAGGGAGTTTAGGGATGGAAATGGGAATGGGGGGTCTTTCTTTAGCTCTGAATAGAAGGCTGTATGAAAACTGGGCTGTGAGGGATTTATAAAAAAGCTCTATGGTGAAATTGATTTCTTTCATAAAAGGGAAGTTTTAGTTCTCTTCAGAGGTGGTTTGCAAAAAAATAGCAGTAGTCTACATTTGTTCCTATTAATGGTCTTGTTACATATTACTGTGCAAAGACAGACTTATCTCAGTGTGGAAAGTTTTGGACGTTTGCAGGAATCTACTGGCAACTGTAACAAAACCAAAATACTTGCTGAGTTTTTGATTGTTAGAAAATGCAGCCATTTCTCGAAACTAATAACCAAAACCCAGTATTCAAATATTGTAGTCTACTTAGAATTTTCCATGCCTATTTTAATCATATTAATAATCTTCAATAACCTTGGATCTGTTGTTTCTGTTGCCTGGCGGGCCTCACATCCCCGTCAGCCAGGAGAGAAGGAGGACCACACGAAGAAGACAAGTCACTCTCGTCCTCTGCTGAAGGGCACTCCTCACTGGACCGGGACACAAGTGTCCTCAGCAGCACTTTGGCCTGCGAGCAGCACAAATTAAAACCACACTCTTAATTGTTCTCATTTTGTGAAGGAAGTGTCAAATTGAACTCTTGCCGATTAGGCAAGTCATTTACTTTGGCCATGGCTGCTCGCACAGAGGTGCAGCTATAGTGCACGTTCAAACGGCTAGAGAAAATAACTTCAAATTCTCTCACTCGTTTAACTAAAAAAAGATTATTTCGCACACTTTCGCTCCCGCTCTCCCTCTCAATCACCCCCCCCTCCTCTCTTCTCATTCATGAGATTAGAGAAGCGCCTAAAGAATGCAATCACCCTGGCGTTAATGTGCAACACGTTCCAGATATCTCCCCTCTTGGCTGAGAGAATTGAGACAAACTGCTCTCTTCCTCTCTCTCCAGCTCATTTGTATCTCTGGGGAGATGAGGATACACAATTAAAGAGGAGCTGTTCCGGGAGATGAGGAGCAGGGAGATGCCACACACCGATTTCTTTTCTCTCCTTTTTCCCTCCCCCATATCAAATCCTGCCATCATCATCTCTCTTTTGTGATCAAAGACTGCCTCTCAGCCTCAGATGGCCATTTGCTACTTTTAATGAGCACTAATATGGAGGGGATGATCAGGAGGATTTTGACAGTGACAAACTTTAAGTACATTGTAAGTTGTTATCAGTAGGTCGCAGTGAACATTGACAATGTACATGCTTTCATTTTCTGAGAGGGGAAGAGAGGCAAACACATACCAATCTGAGCTTGCCACTTGCTATTTGATGCTGCTGCACAATAAAAACCGTCTTGATCCTTGTCCCCGATATCTGTCTTTGTTCTTTTTTTAGATTTAGTCAAATGTACCGTGGGTTGAGGGCTCTCGGAGACCCACTGCATTTTAAATATCAATGAATGCAACTGTTAGCACTTGAATATTCAAAGGGCCTCTTTGAGTGTGTGCATGCGAGCTGCATGCTCCCATTTGTCGGGGTAGCCAGGCTGTGTGGCATTACGTGAATGGAAATTTCTGTTTGCTCTTGTGTGTGGAGAGTAAGCTGTTGTATGAGAGGACAGAGAGGAGAGAGAGAGAGAGATAAAGGGAGAGAAGGAGAAATAGAGGGAGAGAGAGAGAAATAGACAGAGTGAGAGAGATAAAGGGAGAGAAAGATTTTCACTCAGGCTTTTCCTGATGCACTTGGACACAATGATGTAGATGGCAGTGCCTCTCTTCCTTTTGTCAGTTCATATTTTCAAGAGGCTCTACAGTCTCCCTCTTTGCCTCTCTCATTGCGTCGGGGACACTGGAGCAAGATCTCCAGGCCACAAGAACTCCCACAAGATGAGTCCACAAAAATTAGATAACACAAAAACCTGCATGTATATATGATCATTCCAGCAGATAGAATGGTACATTTTCTGAAAAAGTGGGATTCCTGATAAATCCCCTTGACGTTATCTTTGGGCTGTAAGTGTGAATATTAATTATAATTTCTTTCTTTGTTTAAATGAGCATGATCTCCACAAGGTCAATGAGCGGGAAATTTAAAATAATCCTGTCCGTTGTGGAGAAGGTCCAAATGGCTCCCTCATTCAATTGGACCCAGCTGATGGCTATGCTCTTGGCTAATACCAAATTAAAAGCAAGTGTTTCTCAGATGAATAGGCCACATGAGATGAAAGAAGCCAAGCAGAGGCTGTAATTTGCGATTAGCGCATGGGTCAGGGTTTCCCTTCTGTCTAGGTCAAAGTGTGGAGCAATCTGATGAGCAGGCAGCCAGGGCTTGGTTTCAAACACCAGACACAAAGAGAGCACTCAGTACCAACTACAGCTCTCTTCTAACAAACATGCAAAGAAACAAAAACACTAGCCTTTTTGGAAAGAAGAAAAAAAGAAGCCATTCTACTCCTGTACTCATATGTGTGTGTTAACATCTGCTTGCTTTTGGGACTGGGTGCCAGTGACTGCAAGTGTGTGACCTCCCTATTTGTGTGTGTGGTGGCAGTGTATGTGCCTCCAACGCTACCTGGTGGCTGTAGGTGGCATGACGCTCCAGCAGCAGCGGCGTGAACAGCTGGACCAAGCGCTCAGTGCTAAAGACACGGCACTCCTTGAGCAGGAGGGCGTGCTTGAACCAGCGATCCCACAGCCGAGCGGCATCAGGAGGGAGGCTGGTGCTGTGGTGAGGGTGGGGGTGGGATTGGTGGGAGAGAAAGAGAGGCTTTCTTTTTGAATACACAGTAGGACATCTGTAAATAAGTCATGATTATACCTCCTTACAGTGATAGATTCTTTGCTTAGCTTAGAAGTTTAACCACTATGTGAAGAAATTAGAATATAATACATTTAACACACTATATTTTTCATGCACTCTCAAAAAGCTGCTTGCTAGTCCATCTTAAAACACTTGAGAAGATATAGAACACTAAGAAGATATAAAACACTAAATAGACACAGACAGAAATAGAGCTCCTGGTTGAAAACGGGATAAAATGTCAAAGAGCCAATAGGTATCTCCACACTGCAAGATGTTTCTTTGGATTGAGTATATAGCAAGGAAGGTCTCAATGAAATCAATAGAGTAGTGAAGCAGAGCATGGATTTGGCTCAGAGTATAACTACTCATTATCCAAAGGACTGGAAGTCACAGATAGGGCATTTTAATTTTCTCATGACATTCACCCGTGCAGTGTTACCGCACGAGGTGACACCAAAGATGACCTTTACATCTGTGGACAAGGGAGACTGTATCGAATGGTAGCGTGCAATATCTCAGCGACTGTTGTAAGTGCGGGCCCCTCCCCCACTGTCAGGTATAAAAAAAAAAATGCACAGGCAGCTATTCACTCTTTGTCTGAAAAGTGGAATTCACCTTTACTGTAAGTGTGTTCACTGGCTCGATGAAAAGAAAAGAAAGCTCTATTGAACTCTGTAGCTTTCAGAGCACTGATATTTGTTCTCTGAATTATTCCATTATAGCACTATTTATTATAGGCGTTTAAAATGTCATCTGCACAAAACACACACTATATCACAAACAATATTTTATTGTATTTTATTTTATGTAACTTTTTTTCCCCAGCATCTCAGAAGTTGCAGTTTGTTGCGAATGTAACATTAATGCAAAGTTATGTTATGAGTTAAGTTAAAAAAAAGCACATTACATTACAAGTACAGCTTTACACAAGTGATCAAACTTCATTCTACCATTGTGATTCTTCTTATAATCCCACAATCCCAATTTGATTCAAGATGAAAAAAAAGCAGAAATAAACAACTGCAAAATAAAAAAAACACTGACATGGGTCTTTGGTGTTGGATTCACAGAGAAACAGGAGCCTTACCTTATTTCATTAGGCTCAGTGCTGGACTGGTGAGCACTCACTAGATCCTGTGGTAGCAGACAGCCCTTTGCTGTGCTCCATGACAACCTCTGAAGCTCATGAAGGATGACTGCTCCACATGCTTCAAGGTCCTCGTCATTCAAGCCCGCTCCACCGTTACAAAGGCTGCCCAATATATAGAGAGCAGTCAGCTATTGCCATGGAGCCCTGGGCTCAGCCTGCAGGTCAGGAGCACATGGAGTACATCCAACAGCTGCTAACTCTTCACACACACACACACACACACACACACACACACACACACACACACACACACACACACACACACACAGTATAGTATAATCATACACATCAGTGCACATACACACTTGCTCATATAATATCACAGCAAAACTAAACATTATACTGAGGGTCATGACACAAGATGGCCATTCTCTTTAATATTGAAGATGTTGTTGACATCATTTACAGCACTCATGTTTGCACAGATGAGGAGAAGTATATACTGGGTTTAAAAAGAGTGACAACACTTTCCTTTGCCAGACATTTATCCATACTTTACAACAAGAACTCCAATTATGGTAAATTAATCATGCTATGAAATATAAAAGGCTTATGAAAAATAAGCCCAGTCTAATGAAACACATTCTCCATCCTCCATCTCCCTGACTCCGAATAACAATTCAACAGGGCGGTTACTATAACAATCCCATGTGTTTGAAAACCCCTCAGAAATAAAGACGTGTGAATGTTGGTGATGACACTTCATCTAAAGTGAGAGCCCTCGGCAGAAGGATAATATGTTTTCCTCATCTGCACAAACGGCTCCATGGTCATTAAATAAATATACACAGCATTTAGTTTAGACAGGAAGAGATAAGATTGTAAAGTTTGAAGAAAGACAGGAAGGGCACACCTGATAATTCTATTGAGTTGTCTTCCATCAATCGGAGAATCCCCATACACACTGGTCCGTTCACCATGGAGTCGTCCTTCGATGTTGTCCAGCAGATTAAAGAGTCCTTCCTGGGAGAGACTAAAAACACATTACCCATTAATGTGGTGAAAGGAAATAAAAATGTAGGAGGCCATGTGATCGATAGGCCTGCTATTTGTAAAAAAAGAGGATGCCATTTGATCCACAAATCAGTGATACATTTTCCTAGGCTATTTCCTTGAGGTGCTCAAGGACTGCTGGTGGAATCTGATCATTAGAATGCTACTGCCACAATACAGGACTTCTGCAATTCAAAGTGCGTCTGTTGATGGTGCCACAGGTTGTATGGGAAAGCTTGCAAAACCTGGCATTCACAACCAGAGCTTGTAGAATTAGCTGCCTACTGTTGAAGTAAAACTTTAAATCAGCTATATACAGTTAATGGCTAAATAAACATCATTATAAATATGTAATATGATTATAAAAATTAAAACATTACCAACTCTGTAACATTACCACTACCACCATCTCACATTAAAAAATGTAAGGAAAAAGGCTCCAAAAAAAGGGGCCTCAAGATGATTTCTTTTGGTGAGAGATTTACACTTTAATCTGGTCCTGTGTGAGGCTGCAAAATGAGAAATGGATGCCTAATGCATGTGGATATTGGGAATCCATCTCTTTCTTGGGCATTAAGCTCTGGGTGGCCCTCATTGAATTCTCCCAGAAACCCCAAGCTGAGAGATCCTGAGCCCCCTACATAAAAGGGGCCAAAAAGAATTTATGACAATCTGTAATGGGCTCCTGGGTTAGGGGTCAGCAAACAATTGCTCCCTCTTTTTTGCAGGTTGTTTCCTGGTAACATCCTGATTAAGCTGGCAGCTTGAATAATATCCATGACATTCTGTAGTGTGCAATCCGTCTGTGGTAAGTCCTCTTCAGTGTGGCTGAAGTAGCATAGGCAAAAGCTCTATCTTTTTTTTCTCTCCCTTATCGTCAGCGTGGGCCTTGAAATAGTCATCTTTCTCTTTCCACTTTATTTGTCAATGCTCTTCAAAAAGAGACCTTTAGAGAGGGAATTAGTTGTGTTTTTCTGCAAACCTCTCTCTCTCTCTCATTGCATTGTTGCCAGCTTTCATGTCAAGGTCTCCAACCTCACTTTAGATGCTGCTGTTGTCGGCATGTCGACATCATCAGGAGAGTATTGTTAGCTAGGAGGAAGAGGTCAGCCTCTCTGCAGCGATATTGCTCTACAGTGTACAGTACTGACTCCGGGGTGATTTACCACATGGAATGGCCTCACCATTGAGTGATTGGTGTCAGAAGAATCTCACTGTGCTAGCACAGGCAGCAAATATAGCACACAAAAGGAATGGGAAACTATACCACAAGTAATAACAACACATTGAGGGGACAGGGACTGTAAATTTGGGATATGTCTCACCACACTGTGAGCACACAGTTAATACAATATAAAGTACTGTATAACAATGTGCAATAACTTCAGAACTTAAAACCAGAAAAAACACAACTGAGGAATGTTTGTAAAAAGCATGATGCCCTAATGACATAAGATAACAAAACATTTATATTATTTTAAAGCTTATACATTTTACATTCTACCTCTAGATTTGTATTGGATTTATATTGGGATTTTAAGAACTCAATTTTAATTGTATGACATGCTGTCACCAATCCAGCAGAACAATCATGCAGTTCAGAGACGACATATTCGAGAGCAGGACACAGGACACAGTGAGGCCATTATGATGAGTCTCGAAGAGAGAACCTGGAGGATATTTCAGTCGTATACTCTCACTCACCCCAGCCATGCTGGAGGAGAAATATAATGGGATAATCTAATGAATTTCCCAGGCTTGTTTTTCCTAACTGTGAGCTGAATGGAGGGAGCAGTATAAACTCTAACCTTAAGAGAGAGAGAGAAAGAGAGGGAAAGGATAGAGACTGGATGCTCTCAGAGCTTGACATCAAAGCCTCTGGTTTTCTCCTCATACACAGAAGCCCTCCGTGTTAACAATGAAAGCTGCAGCCCCCACCATCGTCTCCCCGGCACAGGCTAACTGCAGTTCCTCTTGAGGTCACACTATAAACAGTATAGTAGACCACACAGAAACAGTCATGCACAAACAAACATATAAACATAGCTATACTCTCAGAGAGAAAATAAAATCCTTCATACTACTTTTGATACATATATAGACCAGACATTTTTTTTTTAAATAAAGCATTTGACATTAGTAGTAATTAGTAGTATTAAACTGCTCAGAAAGGTTCTTTATATTTGTAGTTACAGTGAAATAATATGTTTGGATCTGAATACCATTATTGTGAGCATATGCGCAACTGGGTACTTCATCTAAATAAAGCTTTCAACAAACAAGTGTACTTGTGTAATGTATGTAACCCATGGACAGAAACAACAGAAAAATTAAATACTGGGACTGTCCCCAAAAATATGGTAAAGAAAAAAATTACACACCAAATAAAGTTTTCTTCTTCTAATTCAAGAGCATAAGAGGTCCAGTTCATAAAATACTGCATATTGCAGAGAAAATGCAGAGGCTTTGGGTGCAAACATTCACATGGGATTTTCTGTGGCTCTAACCCCATCCAAAATGATCCTTCAACTCAGAGGCCATCATCACGCTAAGGATTTGTGGCTGTAAGTGCTGTCCACATGCCCACCCTCCAGAACACTCTATGGTGCCACAAATTTCCTCCTCCACTGGGGACTTCCTGAGGTCTCTCAAGCAGAAAATTGCTCTGTTACAGCATTATCTTGGATTATGGCAATATTGTTGGTGACAGGTCCTGAGCTCTCCCTATAAGATGCATCACTGCCACCACCGCAGCTGCCGCTGAGCTACAGAGAGCACAGTGGCATGGACCGTGACTCCCACAATCCTCTCTGTCAGTCTCTGATGTGATGGTGGCAAGGACTGTATGGTGTCTTCACCCGCTCCTATCATTAACAGCCCTCTGTGGTTCAACATGGCTATGCAGAACATTCTTCTGTCTCAGCTTGCTTTGCTTGAAATCTTGGAGAAAAATACTGACTGCATTGTGCACATTTTTAGGAAGAGTATGTGCCATAAAGCAATCAAAATGTTAGTGTTTTTCTCCATTGATGCACTTTGACAATTCCAGACAGCAAAGCACAGAAGTCATACATACTGTACCTTTCCAAGGTCACCATGGGAGCTGAGGATTCACAGTTTAACTGTGGTATGTTCTTGGACCCAGAGAAGAGGGATGATTCAGAACTCTGCTGATTGCGATCATCACTCCCTCCAGAAGTGACATTACTCTCAGGTGCCACACCCTCTGCTAGATCCTCTTCCAGCTCAGATTGTGTCAGAGAAATGGACAGGTCACTAGCACTGCTCTCTGACAACTGCACATCAGAGCTTGGTGTGCTGACACTCTCACATCTACCTGAATGTAAACACAGTGCAAAGTATCACTTGGCTTATTTCAAATCATCAAAAGGGAAAAATAAAGTGCTTTCAACTGTCAATTTTAGTAAGGAGACAATAAAAAGATATTGTGGTATAAGATATAAGGTAATAAGCACAGAGTAGCATTGCAAACCTGGTGTTTCTTGAGTTTCTTTTCCAAAAGTGGTCTGAGGAATCAAATGGCTGAGACCTCTCTCTCCATCTTCCATTATGGGTGGCTGATGAGCCACCTCTCGGGAGTCAGTGTGTTCTGCAGGGGAATTCTTAGCCTTCAAGGGGCTACTGCTGCTGGGAGACGGATTCTTCTCAGGCCCCGTCAAGGTCACCAGAGGTGACGGTTCTTGTTCATCATCACTTCCAAAAGGCACATTTCCAGCTGCGCCTGTTAAAGCACGAACAGATGGGAGCACCGCCACCATTCTTTCATGTTTGTCACTCAAATTACAGCCATCAGGGGAATCGTTTGAGCCTGAAATGTCATCTGATAAATGTGCTCGGTTGCTGGCGGCATCCTCTCCGCCAACTCTGAAGTCCTTCAAAAGGCCACTTTGTAGACGTTCGATGGAGCGCAAGCTGCGATTGGGTGAACGATGCAATGCTTGGTGTGAGTGTACACTTGTGGTGCCAGCTTCAGCGTCAGACCCTCTGGAGGTCTGGTGGCCCATAAAAATTACCGTTGGTGGTTTTGTAAAATCCTTAGCTGGGTGAGAGAGGGAGCTGTCCTGGTGCTGTCTATGCACAGCTTCAACCTGCAAAAGTGGGGAATGGGGAAAATGGGGAAGAAAAAAAATCTATGAAATATATTAATTTTTAGAAAAATAACTTTCCATTACCTCATCAAAATGATATTTTGGTAGGTATAAATACACATATCTTGCTTTGGATAAATAAGTCTAATTTGAAAGAAATTCAACTCAAGTATGTTAACTAGCCACTTTACAATTTTGAATAAGTGTAGCTTATTTGGGCCAAAGTCAGAATTATTTTCACAACATCTTCCAGAAGAATGTCTCAGGATCAATGTTTTAACTTTTCATCTTATTAGAAATCCTTTAGACAAGTTTTGATTCATGTCTGCAATGTCACCAAGGGAGAGAGAGTGAAGCAAAAAAGCCTCCCTCCAAACATAATAACAAAAAGCATGGCTTCTGTTTCTTTTCTGATAAGCGTCTTAAATACCAAACAGTTAGCTGCTTAATAACATTCACTGTAAACCATGCAGCCTGCCCAGCAGATCCACAAAGTAGGTAAAAAAAGAGGAAAAGTTAATTTCTTGGCTGAGTGATTCCATCGGTAGCTGCAGGGCAAAGTAGAAAGTGTTTCACTAAAGTAGCAATTGATTCTTCTATCAATCTGCGGCACGCGTGTGCTCTTCCAAGGAATGTATTAAATATGAAAATCATATCCCGTTATCATCTGTCTCCAGCTTTCAGCCCGGTAAGCTTCCCTTAATGAATGCTGCAGCCTGAGGGACATGCACACTGCCAGCCAATGGCTTGTATGCATAATGGAGTGACGGTACCATTTTGCTCATTACAATATCGACAGGCTGACGGGGGTTTTGCACACAGTTACAAGTGACTGCTCTAGACAGCATGCTCCAAGTTATTATGAGATGTCTTAGACATTTCATCTAAAAGAGCTTTAACTGCTTTAAGTGAAGGGAGAAAGCAGCTATGGGCTTGAACTACATCGCTTGTACAGATGCACCAGCTAGGATTAGACACCTGTGCTATTACAGATACACAGTTTAAATGTAGACTCCTCTACAGATTTACCAGGCATAATGTCTACTTTCCTTTGTTATTCTAAACCTGAAAACACAGCTCGATAGAACTGAGATTTGCATAAACCTTGTAAACATTTCAAAAAAGAAGGATCCAACATACATTTTTCAACCATACAAAAATATGTGTAAAGCACACATACAACAGAAATCACACAATACATAGTAGATGTGACGTGTAAAATACATGGTGTACAATTATGTTACTTCCAAACATGAATGCTATTCTTATTACAATACTAGTAGCATACATTTTATGTTGCACATATTAGCATTACCTTTGCTGCGCCAAACTCTTGCTCCATTTTCTTCCCTGCTTCCATAAATCTGGAAATCTTTTTGAATAAGTCAGCCTGTAAGAGATGTAAAGACAGAATGATACACAAAGATAAGAGTAGATAGATGAGTGATTGATAGATAGATAGAAAATAATACATAATATTTAACAGACATGTGGCAGGCAAACTGACACTGCATGCAAACACTAGGAATTGTCTGTTATAATGCTGTGATAGTGGTGTTGAATATTATCTGCATGTGGTATAAAAGCAGAAGGTATGAAAGCAAAAGTGACAACATCAAGCATCAGTCAATCACAACGGGTTTTCCCAAGTGAGTGTCCTCTGTGTAACTGCTGACACCCTTTAACATTTATCTGACTGGCCCAGACTAACTGCCTTAATCCCAACTCCAATTAAAAACACCAAAGGGCACTTGGATAAGCTCAAACATGCCACACCTTTTCATCAAAACAATGGCAGTTTACAGAAGCAGACCTTTTAAAAGACAGCTTTCTCATTTTTCCACTCTTGTATTTGATTGTTTTGCACAATCAATACTAACAAAGATTACACTGACATTGTTATAAATGTATGCAGCTCAGCGTGTGTATGTGTGACATCACTTTACTCTGTCCATTTTAGAATTGATGTTTTTCATTTTACCAAAAACATCAGTTAAACCAGAAAAATCAGGGTGACTTCATACAATAGAAACAAAGAGCAACAGGACAAGCAAAATAACAACAAACATGTAGGACTCATAAAGCATCAAGAGGAAATAAACCAACTGCTTGAGGGGAGAGAATGACTAAACCTCTGGAGCACTTCAGAGTCTCTACATTGGGCAATTAACTCAGCGAGTCATAATTAGCCAATTTTGTTAATTTGATATTAAGCTGTCAAGCACTGTCATTGAGTTTTAAGTGATAATCTGACTGGCTCATTGTTTTCTCCCTCGTTCATTTGTTTGTCGTGATAAATTGCACAGTTTGAGTATTTACTATTGTCACATCAAGCAATTGCAAGCAAATAGTTCTACACTGTGTTAAAATTACAGCACAGCATTAAGGTAAATAAATATGAACGTGCTTCATTAATAAATATACATTCATTGAAAAATTCTATTATATTGTGGGTCTGTGAGTTTGTTGTGCTTATTCTAAAGTCACAGTACATTTGGTAACGAGTTAGAACAAGTGTTTTACCAAACACACAGTATTCAAAAAATGAGTTAATAATTATTAAATTTGATAAAGTATTTTAGAAAAAAGTACAGTTGTCCAAACTTGGATCAACCTCAGTGGAAGGAGTGTTTGTCAGATTGCTTTTAATGTAACTCTATAATGAGAAAAATAACTCGACTGAACAATTGTGTGTGTGTGTGTGTGTGTGTGTGTGTGTGTGTGTGTTATACCTTTTGTTGTTGCAGGAGGCCATGGTCAGGACTATATTCCTTCATGCTAATTTCTATGCACTCCACATCTTTCAGAAGCTCAAGGTTTCTCATTTTCGCTCGTGCTTCCCTGTCACAGATTTCCTTGAGATAACTGCGCAGTTTGGAACACTTTATCTGTGAGCTGAAGGCAGTGGAGAACTATTATTCCAAAGAAATATTATGTAGGAGCATTGTCAAAAAATAAGAGCTAGACTTTTCACAAGACAAGGTTAAGCACAACGTGTTTTAAATTTGAATCTTATTCTCGACTCTCAACCTCAGCTTTGCTGTTTTGACCTGCAATGTTAATATTTATGAGAATCAATTTACACTTAAAACTGGCTTTTCTGCTTACATCCAAAAGTGCATGGTGCTTGTAACATACTTGAGTACTATGGTGATAATTTTTGTTGGACCAAAAAATGCCAGGACCTTTTTTTAATTTTTCCAAATGAAAATACTAACATGACTATGCATTTATACAGTATATGCGGTGTTTATACTGATTACATATATGGTACATTTACAAAACTAATTTAATATAAAATACTGACTTATATACAGTGATGACTCTATACTTAAATATCTCATATATTCAGAAATACTTTATTGATCCCCGAGGGGAAACTCTTTTGTTACAAAGTTAACACTGTTGAAGTCAAGGGATAAGAACAAGGTAAGGTAAACTCTTTTTTGGTATACAGTAATCTGTGTAATTTAACTTACATTCTTTTATCAGATCTGGAGTAAGCAAACAGTTGTCTCTCCAGCTCCAGCCTCCGTTTCTCCCTGCACACACAAGTCAGAGGAGCTGTCACCCGCACAGACCACGGCAGCATCTTCGTGGTTTGCTAGGCTAATTATCAGCAACATTTACGGTACTTATGTATTTACTCATTAACAAACAGTAATGCGTAAGCTAATGTTGATAGCTACATGCGAATGTTAATGTTGATATACGAATTAGCAACATACAATTAGCTATATTACATGCTTATGTTAATGTTGATGTACGAATTAGCTACATACATAAAAGCACGAGCATTAGCTTCATGGGAAATTTGGCTAATATGCAAACGCTAACGTTTCAGTTATTTCAGGTTATTTTTCCATTCATCTACAATACACGCAAGAACAACCACATAATTAGTGTTGTTAGCTAAAGGTAGCTTCCAAGGTAAATTGGCTAATGAACTAACCTAGTTAGCTAGCTACACGGCATCTCCGTCTACCCTGTCTTCGCCGGTTAGCTAAATAGCTAGCCTGTTATCTCCCTGTGGCGAGCGGCAAGAGGCAGCTTTCAGGCAGCACAGATCACAACCCGAGTCCGCGGTCTCCACCGGGCCGTGTTCCCGTTAACAAAAAGAGGGAAAACTCACCTTTTATGCATGCTTTGTTGAATCGATGTTATCTTTTCATAATACTGATCCTCGCTACGTGCCATGCTTGCCATTTTCGCCTGCTTTGGCGTTACTGCAGAGCCGAGACGTGGAAGAAGAAGAGGAGGAGGGTGGAAGGTGTTTACGTTGGTTACCATGAGCACCGCTTCCCAGAAATCCCTGCGGGTAAACACAGAGAGCACGTGGTGCGAGTTCGGGCGCGAGCT
The DNA here is from genome assembly GCF_020085105.1 of Siniperca chuatsi. Classification (NCBI taxonomy): domain Eukaryota; kingdom Metazoa; phylum Chordata; class Actinopteri; order Centrarchiformes; family Sinipercidae; genus Siniperca; species Siniperca chuatsi. The sequence goes on along the minus strand of NC_058056.1, from coordinate 10,520,308 downwards.
TGCTCTTTGAAAACTAACTGTACAAAGTATGCTGTTTACCACAAAAAAGTGACGGTCACAAATGTCCCATTAAATGTCGGGTAAGAAAATTTGCAAGATGTTTTCCAACAAACGCTTAACAAAATAACAAAATATTTACTGAAACACATAGTCAATTTTTTAAAAGATGTATAGACATAAGTTTTAACGGCCCTAACTTATATACCTGCGCTTAAATGCCGTTTCTTGTTTACCGGGGTAAACCTATTTTACACAAAACGAAAAAAATAAAATGAAGAATAGGCTAAATGATATTTCCATGATGAAATAGGACCTCATAGTTCAGAACCCTTTGCTGACAAAAATGTCCTTAACCTGACTGGGCTAAATACCAGCCATCAAAAGTCTTTATTTGATAATCTTCCACCTCTCTATCAGATACAGACTGATGTCTCATTTACTCAGATGGCTGCTGTATCATCTCTTGATCTTGTCTTGCATTATCAAAGGTCACCACTGACAGTTCTCATAATGTCATGTTTTGACTGCAGCAGTACATCATTTCGTCAAAGAGACAACACTACATATCCTTGCTGGGATTCTGAAATTGACAGCCCCTCCAAATGCATACCCTAATCAAGCAATTTCCCCAATTCCAATCCCATCAAATTGCTCTTTAGCGGTTGAACTGGGGAGTTTTGTTGTCCTTTTCTAATGCTAATCTGCCCTATTCAGCATCTCTCTATGAGGCTATTTGTTGTGAAATAAATCCCCTTGTTTGCCTCCTGCATGTATAATTGATATTGTTGCCAGGCTTTTTGTTTGTGCTGTGGAGAGCTGAAAGGCGGGTACTTTGGAGGTGATGAAGAAAATGGGACTTGCAACATTGCCGTTCCAGCTGAGCTCAGCTGAGGTCGATGAGAGTGATCAACCTTTATTGGATGTTATACCATGCATTCATGATTATTTTCAGCATTTCCAGAACATTTGTTGTGCTTGTTTAATGTGCTTCTCTTGCTCTTATCAGGCAGAAAACTCATCAAGATATAGTGGCACCATGAGTGAGATTACATCAAAGGTAAAGACGCTCCAATTAAGGTGAAATGCCTGGACCCAACTTGTCATTTAAACCATGTTGGTGAGTATGATTTTAGTAATTTTGCATAAACAAATGCATACACAAACTACAGGGCTCATAAATTATGTTGCCTCTTCCACACTGTGTTCTTATCTACATATCTCTCAGCAGCATTCATTGCAACTCTACAGTGAGTTATCTACAGTATAGTTCCTTCCTAGTTAGAAAAATTCATATAACCCAAATGGTGCAAAATAAAAACAGTTTTGATGATAGAGTAGGTATAGTCTTTATAAGTGTTTATCAGTAAAAACAAAAAAGTGCTATGCATACATTTTTCAAATCTTACTACATTAATGGCTGCACTGAAAATATATTATTTTCCCTATTTGTAGTTTCATACAGTGTTTCTGCACTGTTTCTGCCTGCTGCTTCTCTGAAGACATACAATGTGTATGGCCATTGATATGCCCTAACAGAGGTCACAATTTGCATGAGAATGAACAGCTAGTAAATTAAATTGATATTCAGTGCACATCTCCGTTGAATCCGTCAGACCTTTGTTCCCCTGCCTGGCAGAGCCCATGTTCAGCCCCTAGCTAGTCAGAAACATCTGTGCAGTTAATAATTTGATAAACAGCTTACACAAATGCTAAATTATCTTCTCCGCCCCCTCGCTTTTTCTTCCTCCCCTTGTGTGAGACTTGGAACAGTTGGCTCACCTCTCTGTGGTGTTGGGTTTATCTGTCTTTTGTGGCTGTTCTTCCACAGCTCTGGTTTTCATGGCTCTCCCTTCACTCCTTTCACTATCACTTAGATACTGAAGCAGTGTTTGGAGTTAATGCAAATCCTCAATTCTCATCTATGAAGAAAAAAGGCATAGGAGTTGCTCATTGTGGCAAGTTTAAAATGAACTTATTCTGAACATTTGTTATTCATTCAGAGTTCTGTCTGGATAGCATTTACAAAAATGTTGAAGGAGAACTATGACATTTATCAACACATTTTAACATTTACAATGCCATTGTGTTTCTATTGAGTTAAAGCCTATTGTTTGCCCAGAACTCAGGTGACTACCTGTGAAATTGCAAATTAAGGTCTGACATATTTTTTCCAGAGAGCATTCCACATCAGAGTGCAAAAGCTTTCAAGTTCCATGTGTTAATTCAATGGTCACTTGTTTCTATAATTGGCTGATACCACTAGCAAAAGAGATTTGACCGGGCTTTTATAATCGTTTCAAAAAGTAGGCACTTGTAGTTGGCACAGGTATAGTTTGATTTTCACAAAGTTCTATTAAAAAGATTAAATGTGTCTAGATGATGATATTAGTAGTATCTGTTCAAAACCAGGTCTGATTAAAATTTAAAAAGGATACAAAATATCACAGTCTAATATTTATATGTTTGTCTGTGTGCACAGATGTGCCTGCATGCCTGCATATGGTTTATTTGTGTGTCTGTTTTGTGAGTACGTTTTTGTCTATGTGAGGACAGCAATTAGTTAAGTGCTATCAAGTGGATGAAAAGCTGCAACAAATCCCCTTTAGAATTTCATAGGAAAGAAAGCTGACAAAATAGAATGGGATGGAGGGGAACTAGTTTCCAATGTTTGCCTTTTCATTTGCGACTTAAGAAGAAATGGAACACCAAGAGGCTGTGCTAAGCTGTAATAAGACACATTGTGAAAAAAAAAATTAAATTGTAGAGTTTTCTGTAGGTGTTGTCTCTTCTATGAGCGAGAAGATCAGATTCACCATGATGCTGCACTTGTTGGTTATTTGAATAAACATCAGGGCAGTCTCGAGTGCTGTCTGAGAGCACAATGCTTCAGTGTGGTTTTGAACAAAGACTCCCAGGTCTAATGACAGTGGTCTGTTGTTAGCGCACGCACGCCTTGTGATATCGTAGTTTGCAGAGTGGATTCATTCTCTGTTTCTTTAATGTTGTTATTCTTTCCTTTGGGCATCTGCCGCTAGTCTCATTGAGACTCTTTCCAATCATTTTCACATGTTTGCGGTCCGCGGGCAGATCCTGTCAGTGGGAGAGAGAGAGACAGGAATGAGAGGATCATCTGTCAGTTTGACAAGTGTCGGTGAGCCTTGAGTTTGACCGACAGCTCATAGCAGGGGCAGTGTGGTACACAGCAGTGAATAAGGGCAGCGTGTGTAGTTGTCAGGTGATGAGATTCATTTGGGCTGGGCTGTTTGGGTCAGGCATCTGACAGCCAGGGCTTGATGTTTGCTCCTGTAGTGGTCCTGGTTGATTACACTGATCCCTGGCCTTGTTAAGACAGTTCCCATCCACCTCCATGTTTACTAGCTCAGGTTCAGTGTTAGTGAACCGGCTGTCGTGCAGCGGGTGACTTGCACTGAAGTGAACCTATTACTGATTCTTAATAGCGGGGAGCTTGTGTTGTTTTTGGTCTTGTCTTACTGAGCATCAGTATCCTGTGTGTTGAACTAATGTCTACCCATGTTCTGAATACATCACAGCAATGTTACACCTATATAATGTAGAAGTTGTGGGTCTGTTTTGACTGTACCTTGTGGCATAATTGCAAAAACATTACATATAATGTAAAACTAAAAATAGTAGTAGATGTAATCAGCAATTTTGATACAGTATCTTAATTTTTAAAAATATGCTACCAAGATCTGTAACTTTCTGTCTGAGTAGCCAGAATAGACAAGCAGCCAGGAATAGTCACATCATTATATGAGCACCTCTTCCTACACCCAAAGAGCCAATCTAGTCCTGGATGGCCCATTTGACCCTGTTCTCCAGGAGAGGCCCACAGGGCACATGTCACATCCACATTAAGGCATTAGGGAATGCTTTATTTGTTTACGTGAGGGGCATCCTCTCCTGTCTCTTCCGTGGGTCACACTCGGTTGACACTGCTACTGGATGTCATTGTGCTTATGTGGGTTTAGTCTTCCAGGTCAAATTATCCTTCGATTTGAACTGAAATGGGGAACGGCAGAGGCAAGGATCAGCTTGGGCCCAGGCCCTCCCCTCTGTATTAAGCCATCACAGTGTTGTAAGGCGAGCTCATATAATGAACCCTGTCACCGCTACCACTGCACCAATATCCCCACAACACAGCGTGCATATTGATTGCAGATTGTGAGTGCGAGAACATGTCTGCATCAGTGTGTATGCATGTAATGTATGTGTGCATGCTCGTGCCAGCTCACCTTTTTCTTGCAAGAAGCAAGGGAATCGTGTTACTCTCTGACTGATTAGAAAGCTCATGCATAGGAAATCACGACAGAGGCACTGCTCCCCATCTGCCCGCAGTGCAGGTGAAAACAATTTACACATTGGCAGGCTAATGGATACATTCATAGGGAGCACAGACAGAGGGAAAGAGAGATCGAGGGGGAGAAAAACGGAGAGAGAAAAAGAGAGGGGTTGTAATGGGCCCTGGCCGATGCAGGTCAGTGGCCCTGTTCATGCGGCCAAGCCAGATAGCAACGTATCAGATAACACATAATCACCGGGGTCAGAACTAATGAATGCGGTCGTGGCCCACCAGAGCAGGCTTTTGCCCGTGCTAAAGACACTTGTAAACAATTCGGCTGGGTGAAACATGGCAATAATATGTTGATTCAGCTGGTAATGAGGTTCTCCCTGAATCAATACCCCCAGCTAACCCCTCTCCCAGGTGGGCCAGTGAAGAGCAGCGAGCCAGGTTGGTGAGCGCACACATCTGCCGATGACCTTTCCATGGCAGTAAGGACACGAGGCAGTCTGAAGAGGACTATTCTCGTATTGCACAAGGCGCTGAGTGTCAGAACTTTCATTCGCAGCAAGCAAATGAACAGGCAGGCGCTGCATGCTAATGAGTGGCAGGCTATTTTCCACCTTTTTTATCTGCACATTATGCTCTTGACTTTGGAGAAGGTGGGAATTAGGTTGGACCTCAGTGTCAGGCTGCCTGATGGCTCCGCTCAGGAAAAACTGGTAATTGAAGCCGATGGCTGCCGCGGAGGAGGTCTGAATTTGGAAATAAACAGTTTCAAGCACTGCACGTCATTTCTAGAGAGATGACAGGGGGAATGGAAATGAGCTGTCTGGATCTAATGTGCTTTCGCAGCAGGGAAAAAAGGGGGCCATCTTTCAGATAACAATTCCACTCATTAGGACTTCAGTGCCACCGTAATGACGAGACCAAGTTGCTAAATTCAGTGAGGAGAATTAGGAGATGCTGGCACCCAGACAAACCAAGCAAACAAGGACACATGGCTCTGAATTCTACATATACTGTGGGTTGACATTGTAAGATACATCTAATAGCTTTCAAGGGGAGTTAAAAATGGAAAAGCCTCCTACTGGTTAATTCTTGTCACAGTAGCTTCATTATTATTGCTTGTTTATTAGCATAATGGGTAATAGACCAATTAATTCCCCTCTCATTGGTAAAGTAAGTCTTTCATGTTTGATTCCATGCTTATTAAATGGGAATCCCACAGATTAAAGGCCTGTGTTTCATACCATGCAGTTTGTATTCAGATATGGATTTAATACTATAAAAGAAAGCATCTATGTATACAGTAAAAGAATGAGTATTGTATTGGAAATTCAGCTTCCCAGTTTACATTTGGTTCTGTGGTTTTAAGAGCTGAGCATTTTCCACAGTGTGTATGCAGTTACAATAACAGATGCTAAACTGTGAAGACGTTGTTGTAGGAACAGCAGTGACAAATCTAACAGTAAACAGACTGCATGAAACATTGGTAACTTGAAAGCTCATTTTCTCTAGTACACTCCTCTGCAATTTTGGCAGATGTGGCCTCTTCACCTTCATCGCACTTGGCCCCAGTCCACTGTACCCCCCTGTGGCTACCACCAACTTCTCAGGCTCTGCAATGCTCTAGTGTAGCGCTGCCATGTGTGTGTCCACTGCATCGCTCTCCCTTAGGAGCCACTGCCTCTCCCTATTTCAATTTCCAAAGGATTACCAACAACAATACAATTCCTCAACAGTTGTGCAAAGTTCCTCCACTCCCCTCCTACACCAACTCTTCCCCTGGTTGCCCAAATAAAGCCCTGAACCCCAAAATGTAACTTGTGGAGATTTCACGCAGGATTCCATGAGTTGAATGATGGTTTGCTCATTAAAATATTTCAACATGGCTGCCGGGTTGATCCCTCTCACTGCACTAGGGTAAAGAATTTGTTTATATACTTTCAAATGACAGCAGCAGTTAATCTCTGATGCTTTTTAATATGGCATCAATGTGGCATGTAGAAAAAAAAAAGCAACCTTCCATGGACGCGGCATGCAACCTTGATGTAGCGGGCGAGACCACAGGGGTTTCTTAGACTCCGATAGCCTTCATGCTCATGAATAAAACAGGGGGTTTAGGGGGCTTCCTGTGCAGCTAATTCACAGTGCAGAGCTTCCAATCTGTTTTTATGGTACTTGGGTGGAACAATTTCTCTTCCCCTGCTTCAGGGCTGCATACAGCACAGAGAGCGGATTCTCGGCAGCTTGTATAGGGATAGTAATTTGCCATAATCAGTCATTGTGCACTGGTGAGTTCAGCACAAGCTGAGACACATGATACTTTGTGGTATGTCTTCAATTTTATGCAAATAAACAAAGCAGCACAGCTTCTAAAATTGCCCTTCATTTCTAATATAAAATTATCTGTTGGCATGTAACTGCCAACACAACTTTTATGTTGCTGTTAGGTATGAGTGATTTATGTATTAGCTAAGCTCTACTGTTATTTTATTTGAGTTGTGTATTTGGCATTTGTCATGAAATACAGTGATCTTTTATAACAAATGACTGATTATGATTAACACCATATCCTTTTAACCGGACCGCTTGCTAAAATACCAAGCAGCACATTGTCATCACTCACTGCAATTAGTAATGAATACCGAGGTTCTCTTCCTCGTGAGTCCTGTTTGCAGACTCATTACCAGGCCCTGCTGGTTTCTCCAGCACTGAGAGGAAGTTAAACAAAGCGCCACTCACACACAGCCCCTCCGTGGTGACAACAGGCTCCAGACCCATCGCCAAACGCTGAGAAGTGAAGGGCCTGCAAAAATAAACCACTACGACACCCTTCACTCTTTCTTCTACTCGACCACACCCTGTCACCGTCCAAGCCAATCACTAGTACCACGAGCTACGTTAAGAACTGAGAAAACAAACCACCGGGCAATAAAGCCCTAAACCTCTCCATCTTAAGTCTACCATGCACCTTATCATGTCACAGATAACCTATAAAGTGTAACCGCTACACCTTCCTTTCTTGATGTGAAATCATTCATTTACCTTTCTGATTGGTCTTTATTACAACAAATAAGTATTTTTTAATGCTGAACTTGTAAAGACAAACACATGTATCGATATACTGCGTGTGCGCACACACATACAGTATACACACACCAGAGGCAGAGGGGACCTAATTAAATACAGACAGTGACTGTGTGGACTGGCGTACAGTGGAGCAGGGCCCCAGGCTGCCACAGCAACAGTTCATCTCGGCCAATTAGATGTTGCATCAAAGCCGGGGCAGCCATAAAGCGGTGGGTTCACAGGCGACATTGTTGTGTGCGTGGTCAGCAATCAGCAACGTCCCCTGCTGGGATCTGCCGCCGTTGAAGCTGTAGAGAGAGTCACCTGACAACAGCCAGTACAGCAGAGGCCTGCCTGCCTGCTGTGTGATCTTCTCCTAATGTGTTTGTGACTGAACCACAGGCCTCTGGGATGGAAGTAATGCGATGTTAAAAAAATATATATCTGAACCCCCACCAAGTTTTCTGTTTATTGGTCCTCTTTTCAATCAGAATATGTGTGTGTTTGATCCTCACAGTACCTAAGTGTGATGCAACCAAACTAAAAATAATAAGTAGCTACTTTTGTACCAGTAATTAATAATACAAAACTGTTGAATCCCAGCAGGTTTGCCCATTGCTTTACCTCCTGTTTGACCGGGTCACGAGCAAGACATCCAATGATTACCTTCTTGCCACGAAGCTTCACGTTCACATTTTCTGATTCAACAGTCGTAATTTGACTGCTTAATTTTCCAATTGACTTCATTTTTTTCCACCGTAGCATTTTTGCGCAGCTGTATATTCTGAATAATGAAACAAGGATGCCAGGTATCATTTTTGCCATAAAATGAAATGCATTAGCAAAGATCTAACTTATTCTCCGGTACTTATATCTCAGTAGTCAGTCCTATCTAATGTAGATACAGCTGATCCTGTAAGAGCCGTGAGAGCCAATAGAATTACAGAAGAAGGAGTGTAGCTAAGAGTAAGTCCAATGTTTAACCTGTTGATGGGCACAGGTATACTGAGTTTCCTGGTCCTCTCTGAGACTGAGCAGCAGTAGTCTGTCCGTTTCTCTCCTCAGCACTAAAGCAGTGAGTGAGGCGGGAGTCAGCCCAGGATGGGTTTCCCAGGATTAGGAGGGGGTCAGGGCTGGAGTGCTGCCACTCTCCCTCTCAGCAGCCGAGCCACAGCTCCCTCATTATACCTGAGGAGTCAAAACAATACCCATGGGGCACTGGGGCTTCTGGGACAGGCCTACCCCTTGCACCACTGGGCGGGGTGGACTCACTTCCATAACAGTGACGGGGAATAAGCAGATATTTCTTGTATTGTCATTGTTAGTACATATTAAGATATAAATTTGCATGCGGTTGAGGAATAATTCCAAAGAGCGGGAAACATTACATTTGAAATTGGCACTTGAGAACACACAAGTCTTCTGACTCTCCCTCTCTAACATAATTGTGAATGTGTCTATTGTAGGTCACAAAGTGTATTTCAGTGTAGACCTAGCCTTCACAACACGTAAAGGCATCCATTAGCCAATCACATCAATAAGCTTTTGTTAATTTATGTATATTTATTTATATATTTCTTCCTTTCGTTCAGTGAAACATAATTACAGATTATGTAATGTTTAGGCCTGGCATGTTGATTACTGTCCAGTGTTTGAAAGGATGCAGTTCTTAGTGAATTAGAGAATGATTAGTGTATGACAAATCTACTTCATTCTAAATATGTTAATTAACAGTCTATGCAGTGGGTGCAGTAGTTAAAAGCTCTAGTAACCTCACACAAGCTTCAAATATAACCACACTCTAAATTACTTGCCGTGGGTTTCTTTGAAAGGCTATATTTAATTAAATGCCATACAGTAGCCATTTCGGGGCTAATGGAACTTATATTATATGTAAGAGATATGGTGAGGAGTCACTTAACTATCCATTACTACTGTGGTTTCGGTTCAGCAGCACAGTTTTCTAGCTACATGTAAATGATGGGGATTAAATCAGCATTCTAATACAATTTAGCCGAGATATGTGAATTGAGAGGAGTTTTGCAAACCAGTGAGGTAGATTTCATTGAGTAAGACTATTTATTTTCTTTACATTGCATTGTAACATTCTGTACTTTCTAAAATACATTGGCAATGATCTATAAAATGGATTTAATGTGGATTTTTTGGGATTTTAGAATACAATTTTTGGATTTGTTTTCAGATTTAATGTTAGATGAGGACAGACGCTTTTGTCAAATCTACAGTATGTAAACACAAGACCAATCTAGTAAGACTGAGTGGCTCTTCAGGACCACTAACAGGGCACAGAGCCACCTAGTGTTAGCACTCAACACACAATAGTCTCCTCTAGTAGCCTCAGGTTGTCACTGAATGGCCGGAAAACACACTGACAAATGTGTTTGAATATATGGGTTTACTTGTATGATGATTTTCAAGAAAATCCATTCTAGGTTGTTATCACAGCATATATTGAACAACATGCAGGAAAGTATGCAGTTAATTTGTGTATTTGGGGTACAGTGTTGTTAGTTTATACTGTAAAGTATATTATTTTAACTTTTAAATAGTTTTAAGCATCACAACAAACATTCCCTGTCCTACACACCTCCTTGTGTCATTGTGACATGCTGCTCCACTAATGTAGCATGGTTTGTCATATCTTGGTTAAGGGTGCCCCCATCTGGCCAACAGCTCACTAATGTGTTCACAGATTGTGTGAGGCAGTTTGGTTGCTCCTTTGGTTCCTCCTACCCCACTGCTCGTTCTTTGCACTGATTCCTATTATGAAGGCTAATTGTTCGATAATATGGATTGTATATGTAAACTACCTATGCTAATTTTGCATTGACATAAGGTGATTTTAATTATGTTAGATGTGTGATAATTAGTGTTTGTAATGTGGAATTTATAAACAGAAAACACTAAGGAGTTGTGGAAGATTTTTTTTTTCACCAGAATTTTAAGGATTTATTACTATATTATAATTAGTAGCAGTAGTAATTATAAAATAATTACTATATATTTTCTCACACACACACACCCAGACAGACACACACACACCCCCTCAGGGTCCATGCAGCAACAGTTGTTTTGGGGGAGTCTTACTGTTTTGGGTGAAATAAGGGTGGCAGTGTGCGGTGGTGTAATTTGCAGCCTTGCCGGAGGAGCCCATTTTCTTGTGCGTGGTCACTGGGCGCTGGCTGCTGTTCATCAGTATGGAAGTCTATGAGGTGAGGAAAAATTGTAATGATGGACACTGAGCGGCGGGAATCAGCTGCTCAATAAGCCCCCCTAATTGCTTAGCAACAGTGTTCCAGGGTCTCTCATTTGAGATCAAGAGTTTAGTGGACTGAAGACTCCGCTTTGGAGAAATAGAGCTTGTGCCATTCGATAAGACGGCGGAGAAATGGGCTCTATCTTCTACTTCCTTTGTGCCCTCCCTCCCATTCCTCCACCCCCCGCTTCTCTCTCTCCTTCTCTTTCTCTCTCTGTCTCTCTCCCACTGACCCCCCCCCCAACCCTTTCCTACCAGGATGATTATGTTACTTTCAACTGCATGATGTATTCAGTTCACTAGATTATTTTCTGTCATCTCAGTTAATTGAATTCTGTCCATCACATATAGATGTTTTCACATTTGCATAAAGGTTAGAGTGGTGAAGAGTGTCAAACTTCAATTTAGACAATGTCACTCAAATAAATATACTGGCCTCTTTCTCTCCCTTTCCCCCTCTCCTGGCTCTCCCTAGGTGGGTATTTACGGATTCTGTCTGAATTTAAATAGAACTGTGTTCCTTGGATGCCCTGGCTCTCATATACATGTAAATATGAATATGAAAATGACCGGATGGCTCTCTGATACGGGGTGCATGACTATGCGTGGTTGGGTGTGTGTGAATCTTTTCAATAATCTACATTTTCGCACAAGTTTGATTATATGTGTGTGTATCTGTCCACATGGTCACCCATGGCGGGTTTGTGACACAGACAGTATGTGGGCATCACTATCCTCTACAGTGGCTCTCACTAAGCACTTCCTCCTACTCCCCTACTCATTGTCAAGTGCCTCTAACATCCAGCCTACAACTGTCATGTGAAAATATAGGACCATGGTGGGAGGAGTAAGAAAAGGACCTACCTGAGTATCATGTGTGAATGTATCTATACACGCAGACACGTCTATAGAAAAGCATGTGGTCAGCTACACACACGTTCATTTCACACACACACTCCATTGAGATTTTAAAGCAGTTTCTACATGGCAGGCAATCTGTTAAATGGCTACGACTGACAGAGGGAAATGGAGCATAATAACATGTCACACAAGGAACATAGCAAAGAGGGGGGAGAAAAGCAGACTTCTCTGACAGACAAGAAGACCCGGGCCAATTCACATTGATAAGTGTCCCGCAATATCCAATTATGTTTGCTTTTGAAAATTGATTCATATGTCTTTAGCGGCAATTTTCATATTAGCCTCTTTCAAATAAACATCTATTAGGTTTATGTAGCACATTGGCGTGTGACGACAGCATGCAGCCAGAGCCAGAATAAGTCTGTGTCAGTTAGTCAATAAATGGGAGCGCGAAGACGACAGACAGATTAGAGTGCTTATCTCTTTTCATCAACTCTGAATGCCGGCTGAATTGAAGGTCAATATCTGAGGATTCTCCAAGCCGAGCAGGTGTCTGGAGAGTATGGATTGGCTAGTGCTTGCAGCGCCTCTGTCCGTCTTTGTGGGCAGGCCAGGGCCAATTTCAAATGTGTCATAGCTGCATTTGAGCCAGCAGTTACCTGGACAAAACCACTATACATTATACTACATTATACTAGTCTTTAACACTCCTTCCACCCACCACTCTCTTCTTTCTTCCCTCACTGTCTCTCCGTTCCGGCCTATGTCACACTGTGGGCTTTGTCATGTCTTGTGACACATAGTGTGAGTTATCTGTGGAGACTTAGGAAATGTCTGCTGAGAGACAAGCAAAGGTGGGTTATTATTTATGATAACATGAAAGACAATTGTGTGCTGGTATTGACTGGGAGATTTGCAATCTTTTTTTTCAGGAACAGATGCAGCCAGACGCTCAGCAATGGAGAAAACCTCTTTTTTGATTGTAAATTAGAAAACACAAATATGGGGGGGAAAGTACAGAAGGTGAAAGCGTGCCTCTTTTCAATAGGCCATCTGTTTACAGCCATTTTCAAGGTTGTTCATTATTGATTACATCTCTATTTCTCCTTTCAGACACAGTCAAAAAACACTGTAGATAAAGAACTATTTAAAACTTTCTCAGGCAGTGTACAACTCTATCTTGCTTCTTTTCTCTCCCCTGGTTTTCAATGAATGCAGAGGTTTTCTTGTTGGAAATGGACAGTGAAAGCCTTATAGGCCGTGAACAGGGCAGATGGCGCTCTGCTCTCGCCTCCGCCTCCCAATGTTTGTGTTTGAGCTTAGCACTCTGTTCAAACTCTAAAATCACACAAAAAACAGTAGATAAAACAACATCGGCACTCGTGTGGTGCCACACATGAGCGTATGCAGAATGTGTGCACGTGTGTGTGTGTGCAGTTGAGGTTAGTTACGAGGCTGTGGAGGTGGCGCTTGTATATTGAAGGGTCTTGTCCAGTGTGTCAGAGGGCCCTTTCGGCTACTCTCTTCTCAGACAAAGCTTTGGTGAAGGGGCTCACTCCAACAGGACATGGCTGCTGGGGGGGAGAGAGCAGCAGCAGCACTCCAGACCTACTCGCCTGCAGGAGGAGGCTATCTCAGCCACCTAGTCCACTCCTCAGGCTGGCCGATACCCTCCACCACCACCACCACCCACGGGGAAGGCCATATCTAACCTTATCTCAGCATGTGCTCAGCTGTCTAGCAACACACACTGGTAGAGCCACAGAAAACAATCTTTCATGGAGAGTGTAGGAAAATCACAAAATTGGCAGCACTTAAATGTGTACACATCCTAGCCAGTCTTGAAACTGGATATTACAGAGTGAGAAAATGGTATTGGACAATCATTGGTCTCACAAAATCAGTAGATAGGACACAAATTTATTTTTGCACTAATTAAACTGCACAAGAAATTCATATACTTTTACAGCACTGAATAAAGAGAAAGCGCCTGCTGAGTATTGCAAGGAAATGAATGGCTGGCTTTATTTGTGTACGCATCTGTAATGTTATTGTAGGCATTTTTATTCATGCAGGCAAAGTTGGGAGCTCACCCTTGGCTTTTATTTACATGGTAGTCTTTCGTCCGCTCAACGGGAGAGCCTAGCTAGCTGTAGATGGGTCCTTTCAGATACTTACAAAGGCCGCTTCAGCAGCTTTTTGTTGCCGTAACTACCTCTTTCTTCCTCACATTTCAAATATCTTTGGTTCAAACCTGGTGGCCTTGATGAACAAGGTCTATAGAATCAATCAAATGCTTCTCTTAGAAGATCTTAACATGGTTTAATGTTGGCCTTGCCACATTGTCCTTTTGAGATATAAACCTCATCCAACTTACGCCTGAGATCCAAGTTTCTTTTCTGAGGGGTCTTTTTGTGTAGAGTGGATTTCAGAGAGGCCTCAGTGTGGGGGAAAACACAACCAGAGAGAGACAAGCAAGGTTGAGGCATATTGTTCTCACTAATAATGAATGACAGCATACCTCAAGTATTTTTTTGTGACTCATTCATATACCGCTGTCAAAAAACATTTTTAAATCAGTCAACTTTAATTTATATTCAACTTTTCACACAATCAATATGAGTATTATATGAGTGCATGACTATTATATAAAATGAATGCATTGCATCCATCTCACTACTGTATATTTAGGTTTGCTAGCAATTCACCCATTGAATCTTCCACTTCCCATTTAATTAAATATTTTCAATATAACCACCAATACACAGAGATTACCATCAGTTACATATTATTGGTAGGATAATTGTCAAATCTACTGTGATGGACAAATATGTTTTTTGAATATTATGTTTTCAGCGTATTTGATCAGATAACAACTAAAACCTGTATTTTTTGTATGTGCAGCAGGAAGCATTGTTAGTGAAACAGACAGCTATTCATGGTGGACATATGTGCGAAGCACCATCAGCGTCTACAACCTCTCCCAGCTTCAGTAAAACAGCAACATCTGCCTTCAGTTTTTATAGCCCACAACATATGTCCCTTCTTTGGTGACAAAGCTGTCTAAGGCTCTCATGCTGTTCCTGTCCCCTAGTCCAAACATACATCTTTAGATACCTGTCAGCCTTTATTATTCCGTCCTCTGTTGCTGCAGATAAGGGAAGTTAAAGTTTAATGAAATGCAGCCCGGCTACATAGATCTGGCTTTTATAATTTGTCACAGGCTGGGTGCTGGGAGCCCACTGCTATGTAAACACGGAGGCAGTGGTCACGGCCATTACTTCTAAATGACGGAATATGGACCAAGTGGCAGAAATGTCACTCTGCACCAGCCATTTTCCTGTTGTTGCCTTGTGCTGCGCTGTGCTCCCCCATAAACCAAGACGGAGACATCAAAATTTGAAAAACAAAAATTCTAATAAAGCCTGTGGTAATGTTTTCACAGCAAATTACCCACAGAAAGTATCCAAATGCAGTCATTTCCCATCTGTATTTTCACATAAAATTGATAGCCAGCATGTTTCTCAGGCTGTGGAAGCTTTGGATATAAGAACAAATCTGGTAGATGTAGGTGTGATGAGTGTCCAAAGCCCTGCAGCAGTGCTCTCAGTGACTATAGCCAACGTACTGCACTAGGGCCTGGGCTAGAAAAGACAACCTATTCCCTGTCTCACGCACTAGGGCCACAGCAGTACTTACACTTGGTCCACCTATATAACCCTATTGGTAACTGCAGATAGTCCCGGGAGGCCTGCAGCTATGGTGGTCAAGGAGCTCCGATGCACTTTATATCACTGGACTGAAGAGTCTTGTGCTAACTGCCTTGAAGTATCAAGAGATTAAATGTTTTCTGACCATTAGCTTCTTACAGTGTGTGATACTTTCCTGAAAGTTTTATACAGATATAGGTTATAGAAAAATAAACAGAGCGGTCATTTTCCAGTTATTCAAATGGTCATTATCCCTTATTTAAAACAGTGTTATTAGCAGTGCAGTTCATTTGGCCATAGACAACGAGCAGCGCAGTGTGACAAAAGAGGGAAGGACCATCCCTCTTCACTAGTTTGTTCTGCACTAGACAGAACTCTAGGAAACAGCTTATTCCTCCACTTCCATTTTGAGCTCCATATTAGCCTGGACTGCAGTCTAGCTGAGAGCAGGGGTCCACACACCAGAACAGACAGACACACACACACACACAGAGCACACAGATACGCCATACACACTTCAGCAGCAGTTGATGTCTTAATACAGGCAGGATTTAATTTAGCTGATCTTCTGACATTTATCCTTTAGGTAAACTCTAGCCCTCCCTTCTCAGTCCCAGTAGCACCCGTGCCAACAAAATGGCGCAGGCATATTTTAGAGCACCCGCTTCACACCTCAAAGTGCCCTCAGGGACACTCAGTGTCTCCTCTCCGGTTTCTAGTGAAATACTCCACATTTGATGGTTTTTCTCAGGCCCTTTGTGATCAGGTACAGGAAGTTAACTGAGACTACACCCTTGATGAAAAGATATTTATTCTTGGCTGCAGCCATTTTCAGGTGGTGCAGAAATTGATGGGCAGCAGTACACAATAACATATGCGCTCACTTATGGCAAGGCACACCAACAAAGCCGTTGAACAGACATGCGCAAGCATAGTCAGAGGTGGTCTGTGTGTGTGTGTGTGTGTGTGTTTGTGTGGACCGGTAGGGGCTACAATCAGTAGCTCTGTGACAAGGGAGGGAGCTGGTGGCTGGCAGGGGGGGACAGAGGGACAGGAGTGATAACAGATTGAGCGACTCTGATAAACTCTCCTCTAATGGTTCTGCCTGTCCCTCTCCCCCTCTTTCACTGGCGGCGGATTAGAAACCTGGATAAGGAGAAGCAAACACTGGCAGCTTCTCTGTGTAAGCAACAGAGAGAGGGAAGCAGAGGAAGATAGAGAGAATGGGGGAGATAGATGGGAGGAGGAGAGACATGAGGAGAATGAAGGACAGAGGGAGAGAGGCAGAGTGGGAAGGAAGCCAGAGAGGATATTCAAGGAGTGGCACTTACCCACAGCCATCCATCGTTTCTCCTTACACCCCCATCCCCTTATAGCCTCCTGCTTTATTTTTGCCTTCTCGGCCCTTGACAATGCAGTAACTGCTTACGGAGCACTGGAACTGCTCTTTGAGCCTGAAGTCGATGATGGGTTCAAGTGGCGGGTTGCAGGAGTTGTCAAACACGGCCTAATTCTGTGTGGTTAACGGCTAGGCGTGACACGTGCAGGACAGTGTAAACATGGATTAGGTTGATGTCTCAATCACAGCATGGCAGACTGACAGACAGGCTGCTGACAGTGGCAGCAACATGGGGAAGCTGCTTCAAGTTCGTACAGTGGTCCATAGTATATACTGTCCCTGATCAAAACATTAAATCATCTTCTCAGAAATCCATATTTTTTTATTGAATTGGAAATCTTTGAATCTAAAAAAGTCAAAACAACACTTTGCTCAACTTAGATCATGTATTTTAACTGTAGAGTTGGATGACTTGGATTGTTGTATTATGTGGAGTATTTATGTAATTGTTAAGAGTAATAATTAAAGTTATCCACATATTTCCTTGCATACGTTTGGATGCAATTTAATTTCCCCATTTCCCACAGGTTGAGAATGTATTTGTGGTAGCTGAACCTAAGGGGGGTGGGAGGTGAAAACAGCAGCGATTTCACATAAACACAGGATTCACAAGATTGCACATAAATGCACCATTGTAGCAGACTTTTCAGTCACTCTGCACTTTCAACTGCATTCTGCACACAGACCTTTGAATGAAAGAAATTATAAATACACGTCATGAAGCCATAACCATATCTTTAATTAATAGACTTTTAGATTTACAGCAGTGACCACAATGTGACCCTACTGAGCATCAGTAAAGAACTAGATATTTATGAAGTGAGATGTTGTGTTTCATTGAATATGGAATGGGTAGGACACCACGCCTGGCTACCATTCAACTGAGAGACGGCTCAAAATAGAGAGGGATAATGTAACTACGCAAAATGAAAAGCAAATAATTATATCCAGCTTTAAAGCCTCTATTAGTGCTGTTCTGTACAAACAAATGGAAAATTGCACACTTAGTAATTTGTCCATTTGATTATGGCTGCTGAGTATGTGTGATTAAAATAGTGTAATTATATCTACTGTATTGCATTCATGCTCTGAACAAAGACATTGAAATATCTGACAACTGTATAACTGTAGTGACAGTGCGATTGATGGGACACAATACCATATACTGCAGTAAATTAATAGAATGTTCCATTTGCTAAATTGATCCATGAAAATGATTTACCCAGAGGAGCTGGAAGTTCAAACTGCATATAGCTTTTACTGTGCAACAGGGGTTAAACTATTAAAAAGACAACTATTGGCTTCTACCGATATGTTTCTTTTTTAGATTGTGTGAATATAAGGCATTAAAGCACCACTCCACACAGCAGTTAAAAACACTAGCTTTAGTGAAATTCTTGCCACAATGTCAAAGAAGAAATATCACTTATTGCTACACACTGGTGGCAGTATTGTTGAGTAGCATCCTAGTTGACAGGGTTTTCTTTCTCTGCACACAAGACAACGTCACGCTTCTGAGGGCCAGTGAACTTGACGCTAGAACGTGAGGCTTCATGTTCTAGCGTCAAGTGCTGCAAACAATATGCACTCACAGCAAGCACTGCTCGACTCAGGAGACGACATGCTCCAGTGATTGTGCCTTTGCCACAACTATTTGTGATTGACAAAGGCCCATGTAACTCACCATGGACTTTACCTCACAATCTGGTATCTCCGTATATCTCAGTGGGAGAGCAAACAAACGAGCAGTAAATAACTCGCTCACTTGGTCCCTGCAGGCCGTCAATCAAATGGACAAGTGTACACTACGCTGTGTTAGAGAGCTCAGAGCTGAACTAATCCAGTAAATACAACAAAAGCGCCAACCTGAGAAAAATCCTGTCTGAAGATCCAGTCTCAAACCACAGGAGGAAAGCTGGAAACACAGAAATCTAATGACTCCAAAGCAGGCATGAAGTGTGAAATCCTACTCTTTCCGAGGAACAGCTGAGCCTGCCTGTGAGACAAAGCTGGTAACATTTGTTGCAATGATACATAATCATGTTTATTGATTCACTGAGTGGAGTCATTAGCTAGTTAACAAGTCGCTACCAGAAATATTAGCCATTATTACTTGATTATTGTGGAAAGCCATGTTCAAAAGTATGTCACTTGAAATTCATAATAGCCAACTGAATGCAACCATTGTTGAGTACTGAAGTCTTTCAATAGCTGTCTTGCCATCGTCACACTCATCATACCAATGCATGAACAAAAGAGCTAAAGGCCAATTATTGAAAGATCCTCACAAACTAGTGAGCTAGCTAAATATTGTTAACTCCAGCCAAATTCCCAATCTTCCTCTATTAATTAAGCCATTTAATCATCCACCACACTAATTGCATAATTAAATCACTGCCTCCTGGGTGCTACTGATGTGCAGTGGGTAATCTGGCGCAAAAATACCACTCATCAACAATGTGGGCTGGTTGATAATGGTAATGGATGGCTAGGACCACAGCAACTCACCAAGGACAACTTGTTTCATAAATGCACAAAAGGTTATGGTTAGTTTTTACACCATTCTGATATGGGGAAGAGATTTTGTTTATTGTCAGAGCAGAGAATGATATAGTATTACCGATGCCTTCCTGCATTTGTGCTACTACTCTGCTATGTTAAAGAAGCTAGAAAAACACCACATTTTCTGTTTAATAATTATGCAATTACAACATGCTTGACCAACAGATACACTCCATTTAACTGATTTTTTGTTTTCTTTATATTATATCTCCATAGGTGTTGATAAAACAATGCTTGAAATAATGTAAGTATCCCAGAGCCTGAATGCAATAGTTCGCCTCCTGTGAACATCATTAAAGTATAAATGGCATTTTGAATTTTTAAGAATAGTATTTCAAACATTTCTTACATGATGGCACAATGTGTTTCATTATTTGAACATTTTTTCAATAAATTATATGCCAGTATGAGTTTTAAATAGTCTAAAGAGAACATCTTTGCTTAAACACAGATTCAAAACTACAAATAGAAAAGCAATCCACTAAACCATTCCACTACATAAAAGATACAGCCTCTTATCCAAATATAACAACAGGCTGTAGCCCTCCAATTTAGCACAATTGTGGTCAGTCGACATGAGTGTGACCAGCACAAACACCTTGTGTGTTGGCATTGTTGGGTCTGCTCGTCTCAGCACAAGACTCAGCGGCTCCAGCCAAGTGTTTAAATTCCTGAAGAGCCTCCAGAAGAAATTAGTATGTAATGGCCACACTCTGCAAGAAGAAAGACCCATTATGGCTTTCCACTGACTGTACTTGGCTTTCATTTGTGAGCTAAATGGATGCGCGTGAAGGTGAGAGTTCACTAGCCATTCAAGTATTTGGCTTTAACTGGCTCCAGCACTCTTGCTTTAATTCAAGCAGAAGGACAAGTATGAATAATCGCAATGGATAAGACTCATCACAACCAGTGGCATGAGCCGCCACCCCCTCCACCCCCCCACTACCACCACCACCACCACCACCAACCCCCCGCCCTCAAAAAATGGCTGCTGAAGCTTAATGACACAATACCATTTACATCATGCCTTTTAATTTGCAATTTGCCAGCTTTTGTTGCTGCTATCTGATTTTGGTTTGTTAGCTGCACACTGTATTATTTTGATGCAAATTTCCTCCCAGCTCATCTCAACTGGTTCTAATTTCACATTTGTTTATCAGAGCTAGAGAAAATAGCTAGGGAGAAATGGGTAACTCTAATCAATGTAAAATAGAACACAAAATATACAATGATTACGAATCCATGATGGCTGGCAGCCTGTGCAGAGAATTGAGGCTGTAGGATGCAATAGCCCGTGTGGTATCATGGGGGACAAAGAGACCACACCCAGCTGACACTGTGGGGATGAGTTGTAAAAAATGTAAGTTTTGGAGAGAAATGTCTGTCATTGGGCCCGTAACGAAGGAGTGACTGCTTTATTTAAATACACAGGAGTGTACAGCCAAAACTGCTAATACAAGGCCCCAAGGGTGTTCATCTCATGTAATATATGCACAGGCTAATTTATTACACCAGGACTAATTTCCATTGCTTGTGCTTGGAGTTGTCTTGCTAATTATGGAATGTTTTTTCTTTTAACCATTTTTTCCCCTCCCTGATTCATAATTGCACATCCACATTCAGGGGCAGTGTCTTTGCAAATGAGATGAGGCCTTGCCATTTGGCATTCACGGCCCCCCACACCCAGGTGAGCCCACAGCCCACACAGGGCACAAGCAGCGCTCCATTTCCTTACGGAAAAAAAACACACACCCTCCCAATCACCAATGCTTGGATCTGTGATGGGCGCTGTCCCCAGAACTGGTATGACCATCTCAGAAATATCAGATAGGCTGGTGTGTAATTAGACTTGGGACTTTAATTAGAAAAAGTTAACTGTTAGATGAAAGCTGTCACATCTGTGATGCGTACTGCTGGTTCAGTGGATGGATCCCAGGGGGGTCTGCATCAAAAGGCCCTTCCCTGCTGAGCAGGCCCACTCTAGCATGTTCTCATGCGCCAAATCAGGCCCTCTGAGTGGCAGCGGATGTGAGGGGATGGAAAAACAGAGACGCAGACACAAGTTAACTGCAAAGGAGAGTCGAAGAGGAGGAGGAAGACAGAAAAGGGAATGGAGGAAAGAGAGGAGAGAGAGAAGAAAGGGAAAACATCGCAGGGCTGCTCGGCTGCTTTTTTGTGTGTCTCGTTAAACGGAGAACACGGCACATACACAAAGGGATCTGAGGGAAAACAATGTCGCTTAACAAGACATCACTGGCTCATCATTAGCAATTTGTTGAGGGCATAATTTTCTCCTGCCCCTTGCATAATAGGTGCCCTGGGATATTGCCGACGCTTTTGTGTGCCCTCATTTGGCTATTTATTTACTTGGCTCGTGTCACAAAAGAGATCTGGCCACCTCGAGCGAGAGCCAAGATAACGCTGTTATGGCTCCACATCACAGCCCTATTAAGATGGAGCTCCTTTAATTGACTCCCCTAGCTCATTGCCTGACCTGGAGTCTCACTGATCCCACCCAACCAATAAGAGGCCTTGTCTCACAGGGCAAAGCTTAGAGCGATGTGATGTTTTAGTTCAACTTGTTTTGGCTGGTGTTGTGTCAGATGGCATTGTTATTGGGTGCTCTTTTTGTTTTTATGCATCATACTCTGAGTTAAGGTCTTTTTGGACGGGGAGCGATTGACGTGCCTAGTAATTCATTTTCAATCAGAGGCAAGCGTGCATGTCAGAGCATCGGCACAAGACAGGATGTATCAGGTAACGTAACGTATAGTTTTAACTTAAGCTAGGCTATAAAGAGACAACTATGCTAATTTAGCTAACGTTAGCTATCAACAATAACAGTCTGTGGTTGGCATCAAAGAAAATACAGTTGTACCGACAGGGATACAGAAGTGCACAGAAGCCGTTTCCATGGTTACCACGCATAGAGCACCTGACGTTTATCACAGAGACCCTTACGTAGGCAGAGTGTTGCTTACCGTCTGAAAAGACCTTTAAGCTGCTAAAAGAATAGTCAGGAGTGATTCTGTATTTTGATTGAGCTGCTCTCTCTCTCTCTACTTTCTGTCTTGTGCTCTCTCTCTCTACTGGAAAAAATACAACAGCTGCAAACTGCTGTAGCAATGTTAAATATGGTGAAACGGCTTGACGGATATCACTGCCATTAATCACAAAAGCGAGGAGAGAGAGAGAGAGAGAGAGAAAGCCTTATAATTTCATTGTGTGTGTTTCCTGTTTACCCGTCTCCCCAGATGGTACTGCCAGCGCGCCACAGAGGAGCTCTCATACTGTTGTTCCATCGCCTCTGCTTTCTGTGGCCCTTTTGTGACAGTATAGACATTAAATGTCATTTACATTCAATAGACACATACACTGGGGATGGATGGATGGTCGAATGGATGGATGACCCGAGTCATGGCAACAACGTAGCTATTTGGAAAAACAAAAAGCAGTTTTTCTGGAAATGGAAAGAAATTGATGATGCTAACTCGGTGCAGCGCTGACAGATTGTGATGAATATAATGATGTACATACACTATCTAAGGACCCCCTGACTTCCTGTGACTTGCCCCTTTTTCCACCCATCGTTCTTTTTGAATGACAGTATTCACATTAGTGTAACTGTAATACAATTGTGTCTCTTGTTGAGGAAATGAAAATCAAGTATTTGACCTCTGTATCTTACAAGTGGCTTTGTCTTATGCTGTGGTGCCCTTCAGACTGATGGTGCAGTAGCACCCTTTCATGCCACCGTTCTCTCTTTATTTGTTCATAATTGTTAAGCCTTCACATCAAGACTAAACAGCTTTAATGTATTCTGTCCATAGCATAGCTGGAATTTGCATGAATTTATCAGGCTTAAAGCCAGGCTGCCTGTTCTTAGTCCTTCATTGCGTGAAGTGTGTTAAATGTACGCACATGCACACATCAGCCCCATGTCTGCTGCTTTGACATAAAACTGTGCTTTGGCAAGGCCAAATGAGAAGATAGTGAAATCGATTTCCACATTGTATTTCACACCCTTTCATCAGGCCCGGCCCCATGGCTGGAACGCTTGTGATTTCAAAAGCACTTAACATACGCCAGCCCCTTTGTTCAAGAAGCAAACTACTTCTGAGGAGACATCAATGCAAATAAAACCAACTAGCAGAGCGAGGGGAAACTCGAGCTGAAGAACAACCAAATTATCCGTAGTTAATACGTCTTCATTACAATTTCTCTCTCTCTCTTTCTCTCTCTCTCTCTCTTTCTCCTGCATACCAAAGATTCTCAGCGCTAATGATTTTCTGGGTATTAAAGAGGCACCCACTGCTGTCACTCTGGATATGAAACAAGAAAACAGATTATTGTCGAGATCCCCCACTGTGAACACCCAAATGATACTTAAAAAATAATGATGTTCTTAACCATACTCATTAACAGCACAGTGCAGGAAAGAACAATACTCTCCTCCAGGAAAGACAAACAGATTTCAAATTAGAGCATAAAGTAGAGAGGCAATCAGTTTGGAAAAACACTGAGGATGGAAACAAAGCAGACGGTGTGGTGATATTCTGTTCCCACGCACGAGGATTTGTGTACACTAGCAGTGGTTTAAAGTGACTGAACATTTGGCCGTGGTTATTGGTGTAAACTCTGCATCGTTTGTATTTTTTAATCATAGCCAACACATGAAAGGCATCCATTGAAAATATAATCCTGTATAGTAACTTGCTGCAACAAATGTCGACTACTATTTGCATGATGCGCATGTAGTTGAAGCCGGACACATCAAATCATAATGATAATTATTGATCGCCCACTGTTCTTTACTTCAGACGTCCACTGTGTACGTACTGTATATTAATATACATCTGTTGTGTTTTTCCAGCTGAAATAATTGGCACCATACAGTAACAACAGAAAAATAGCTGCTGGTATTATTTTGTATACAGCATGACATGTAATGGAATTATTTTTATTTGCCTCATTTAAAACTAAGTTTAGGGCTCATAGCTTGACAGGAAGTCCATTTCAACAAGTTGCCAATGAATTACTAAAGCCTAATTTCCATTACATAGGAGAGCGATTCAAATGTTGGCCTATAAACAGACAGTAAAGGAAGTCCAATGTTCCATAACTCAACCCTTGTAATGGTGTACTTTCCTGAATAGGACAACTAGGGACACAGTGGGATTGTTCAGTTCTCGCCAAGCCAAAACGAGTCTTTGTCAGCCAGGCATAAATAACATAGTGTTGATTGTTCTGTCAAAGTTAATCTGACAGCTCAGGGAAGCAGTCATTTATCTAATGACAGAGTTTCTATGACAACAATCGATCCTCCTGCAGCCTGGTGTGTGTGTGTGTGTGTGTGTGTGTGTGTGTGTGTGTGTGTGTGTGGTGTTGGTGTTGTTTGGGGGGGTGCAAAACATTTGCCATTGGCTGTGTTAGTTGAACACAGTAAAACACATTGAGGAACAGGGGACAGAGATGCTTTGTGGTGATGTGCAGCTTTATCCTTAAAGGTATTACTTTAATACATTCAGTGTGCATTCTTTGGTCTTATACTTCATCAGCAGAATGCACACCATTAGACATTTTTTCAGATTTCCAAAAGCTAATAACTTTGCCACAATAACATCATCACAATACCACAGCATGTCTAGTTTCCACCAGTGAATTTTACCTGATATTCTGTGATATAATTTATTGTCCAGCACTGTTTTTTAATGTCTGCATTCACTGAGGGAAATGAAAACTAATTACTTTAATTCAAGCGTAGAAAATGTCCAAATTGTTTGGCATAACATTGTCAAACATCTTCATTCTTGCATTTTTTCTAAAGCAGGTAGATCTTTTAAAGCTTCCCTGTAAGAGGCAAGTAAATATATAATAAATGTTTTCTAATATTGTAAGGGGGAATCTACACCATTCACTCATCATAAAAGGTTTTAGTGATGCACAGAAAGTTAGACATTAACTTTATCCTAGTAACTGTCACATTTAGAATAATTAAATTACTAAAATGATGCTTCACCTACTAATTTGATAAAAAGGAGGCATATTTTTGATATTGTTCCCAGAAAACATATTCAAAGGAATAATTGCCTATTTCCATGATAAAGTTTAAAGATCTGCATTGTTTACACCACTATTGTCAAATAGTTTTTTCTTAATAAAACTGCAGCATATATATTTTAGTACTCATCTATAAATGGAGTCAGAATTCCACTCTTGGACTCTCCAAAACACCTACGCTAAATTCTCGCTGTTACATTATTGTTGCACTGAACAGGTCACCGCTATGGCTGTCATGTGACTTTGATGCGTTATAACAAAGGCTACGTGACTTTAGGTAGTGGAGAACTGGCAGAAATTAGATTTGAGTATTCTTGGAAAGGTGTCCTTGGATGCCTCTCTTATCTAAGAATTGCATTTGATATAAATTCGTCTTCTCCTTAGAGTCCCTCCTTGGACTTATTGCTTGTCCCCAAAGAAAATTAATGACAGCTGGAGGAAGCACACATGCCTTTATGATGATATACATCCCTGATAATGAAATGCATTAATATTGCGAGAATGCTGAACATTGTCAAATGTATTTTGGATTATAATGAGTTGAAGGACATTGTGGAGTACTGAATGACCCAGTAGCACTGGGTAATAGCTAGCAGCAGAGAAATTAAAATATTTTCTTGGCAGAAGTCTTGTTGCATCTGCTTAGCTCTGTCAGTACTTTTAACATCCTATTACTCTGAGGAACATTCAATGTAGTATCCATTTAAATTCAAAAACTGCACTGCTGTTGCAACTTGTTTTGTTTCTTTATGAAATGAGGAAATTAAGAAAGACTTACTATCTGTGTCTGCTTTAGCTAATGTCCAAGTGTCCTGATACCTTGACAGCATGTCTCAAATAGGGTACGTGCTAGAGAAGGAGGAGGGTTGAAAAAAAGACTAAGACAGAACCTTGACAAATATCATCCATAACATTAAAATGGCCCCTATTGTCATTACGGACAGAGAGATTAAATTCATCTCATCAGACGTAAGTATGACTGGTGCCTCAATAGGCTGATGCCAAGCGGCAAGCCAAGAAGATTAGCAGGGCACTGATATCATTATTTCCGCCTATCAGGGATTTAGCAGGGAGGCAATTGTAATTTCTAGGCTTATTAGTTCACACTCGGAGGAGAGAAAGCCCAGTGATAAAGCCAACTGTGACAGCCGGGCATTCCAGCAGCAAGTGCTGTCACTGTGACACTGACCAAATGCCAGTGTGCCTCTGTCCCTGTAATCCTGCCTAACGGAGGTTAACACACAATACAAAGAGGTCCTCATCAACGATCACAACAATCCACACATTTGCATTTTTAAGTTATAAGAGTGGTCACAGAGAAAATCAAAATTAGGGAGTCGATAACTTGTGGAAATGAATAGCAAAAGGGGGGGGGGAATTTACTGGGCGCACATAGAATTGCAAGCACACACATACACGTCAAGTGTATTTTAAAGTTGTGTGGAGAAGTGGAGCAGCAATCTTGAGAGTGGCAGACAGGCAGATCCTCTTGGCAATTCGAGACATCTGCCTCTCCTGCCTGGGCAGCCTGTGCCAACGCCGGCCCCTGGAGAGAGCCCCGTTCCCAGCACACTAAAGCCCAGAAGTGTTTGTCTAGCCTAATAAATATTGCACAGCGCTTCCTCTTAATCTCATTAATGTTTGTGCATGTCTGTTGGTGGCTGTAGATACAAACAAGGGATGAGCATTAAGCCCTTATAAAAAATTTTTTTTTTAAATGACGGCCATCATCGACGCCACCGGCCTCCTCCCTAGATATACAACTTTGGTCGGCTTCCTTTAAGCCTGCAAGACACACAGCGACTGAAAGACTTAAAGCATACAGGCATTACTATCTGCTCCCTAACACCTGAGTTCATCCCCATTCGATTTGTCTCTGTAAATCCAGGCATAGGATTTGGGATGCTGTCATATTTGGGCCAGATGAAGATATCTGCGGCTCTGTTTGGCAACATGTCTCCTTAATTATGCCTAATTTGTAGACCAAATAGCCGCTTATCACTCCCACTGTCTGTGACAGCTTAATAATCTCTAACCTCAGTGTGGGTGTGTGTGTAAGAGAGAGCGTGACCGGGACCTTAATATGATTTGTGTGTTTTGGTGTCATGGTTTAACAGTTTTATAAGCCACCCCAGTGATAAGTATCATGTTATTAGGGAGTTACATATTAGACTTTATTTTTCTCTAAGGAAGCCACATTGTGACCAATTGCATTACAATAATGGCATTAATCAGGGTTTCCTGGGAGGAGGAGAAAGGTGATTTGCATTGCAGCAGCTGACAGTTCTCTGTTAATATCTTTGTATGCATAGTAGGCTCCCAGTATATGCTCTAGAAAAGGTTATTGGTAGAAGAAGAGAAGCAACCTAAAGCAACCGCTGTAGTCATTATTGATGACAAATAATCGAATGAGGCTGGTGATTGCTTTAAAAATCATCACCATTGTTTTTTCCTCTCTTGATACATTCCTCCTTTCTCCACCGTGTGATTGTGTGTGTGTGTGTGTCTGTGTGTTTGTGTGTGTGTAACATAAGGAGGGGGTATGGGAATGGAAGTAGAGGTGGGCGAGAGGGCCCTGATGGCCCTGCAATGAAATCTGCCTGAGCTTGCCTCTACCAGCTGCAATTATCATTAAGCCTCCAATGGAACTGGTCCACTCCAGAGACACCTAAAAGCCGCCGTAGACCCACACATAATATTGTATTAAATGGGACCAAAAAAATCAATACACAATGCAAATGAAAAGCAGGGGAGTAGGATCCACTCAGTATGCATATTTCCTGTCAAGTACACTTTCTGACCCACTGAACGCCGTTCATGGCGGAACTCAGTACTTTTGAAAATTACTGATGATCTCTTGTTATGAGCCCCTATCTGCCTGCCTGGCACTATTTGCGATACGCTTGTCTAGCCGCGTGTGCTGAAAACCTGCTCGCTTCCTCGCTGAATTAAAAGAGTTTGTCCATGAACTGACGAGAATGTGCTGCTTATGTCCTTTTTGTACACAGTAAATGGAAATGTTGATAAATACCTCCTCCCATGAAGCACTTGTTTTGTGGCGGCTGTGTGCGGCGCACAACGGCACAAGAGAGCTAATTATGAGAAGGATGAGCCGGGGTGAGGAGCAGGGTGGGCAGCTACTTATTTTGCTGCCTTTCTTTCCATTGTGTGGAGATATTATTTCTGGGATGTAAACATTTTTGCTGCATTTGTGTGTGTTTGCCTGTGTGTATATGTGTGAGCCATTGCAGGGGTCATACAGCACATGGAAGACATACTCCAGCAGGAAGGAAGGAAGCCACTGAATGCTCCGTTAGTGCAAACAGATAAGTGCTTATCATATACCTGTAGTCAGGAGGTCACATCCAATATAGCCAAGCAATTCCTCCCGGCTCACTTCCCCTGGTTGAATTTGCAATCTTAACTGGTAGGGTGGTCCCTTCTATTGTGAACAGGGCACACACTGGGTTGTCAAGGTATTCTCTCAGAGGCCCACATTCACTCTGTCCCACAGAAGCTATTTATTCTCTCTCTCACTTTCTCTCTCTCTCTCTCTCTTACTCACTCACACACGCACACAAAGAGGCACACACGACACACACATAATATTTTTAGAAACAATTTTTTGATTTACTGAAATCATTTTCAGATATTAGAATTTTATATCAGACAGCTTGTGTGTCCCCCAAGATGTAATAATGTGATTTTCTGTAGTGGACTATGTTGTATCTGTATTGAAAATCTCAAACCTGTGGTGATAATCTAAAGTATGTTTGACAAATGGTTAAAAGAACATTATCTTGGAGAAATGATGTACAATTTCTGAATGCACATGGGTAAGTAGTGTTTTGTGTTGTTTTATTATTAAAAGAAACAAAGTTAAACCATTTTCAGTGTTTCAGGGATAAAATGTTTTACCAAAATGAGTAAAATCACAATTATGAAAGTGATTCAAATTGCCAAACTAGAGCTCTGCATACTCTGGTCATTTATTTATTTTGATATGTAAATGATTTAGGGTTTCATTTCTTTTCATATCTAACATATATAACTGGTATTATAACTATATAAGTGATGGCAAATTCAACCTGTCCAAAAATGTTAATATTTGTCCCACCTTAACTATCCTCAACTTTGTTTAGTACCAATTAAAATTTACATTAAAATTTAAAATGCACAATTCTTATTAGTGTTTTAGTTTATGTCACAACATCAGATGCTCGTGAACTTGATTTTTTTTTTAATATGTACTTATGTACTTATATTGCTATACTGTCCAACAACAGCTACTAATTGAACTAAAAAGCTGAACTAAACAAAACGTTCCTTCTGAAACAACACCTGACTGATAAAACAGCACTTTGTCAACACCAAGATGTGAACGTTCTTCTGACATAACTTCTAAATTAATAATTTTTAAATAAGAAGTTGTTTAATTTAAAATCTTTTTTTTTGCAGGAATTCATTTTTAAAAGAAATAGAAATATAAAAATGATATCTCATTAGAAACTTTACACGTTCAAAAGTTAAATATTTCAAATGATCATGTGTTTTAAGTCCTTTGCGTGTTCACTTTCTGCACAGTAAACATTACAAGTAAGTGGCAGCATCTTTATCACACATCCATCTCATCATCACAGAACAGAGATGAACTGTTATCTAATTTGCCTCCAGCTAACACGCTTGTAGAATGGAACTTTACACAAGAACAATGTTAGTCACACACACTGATGTGGTCTTTGGTTTTCTCTTTCCCTCCTGCTTTCTTTCTCACACTTTCATTTTTTTCAACTGCACCTCAGCAGTGGAGAACATTTGTGAATTTGTTTTAGGTCAATGG
This sequence comes from Siniperca chuatsi, assembly GCF_020085105.1. Lineage (NCBI taxonomy): Eukaryota > Metazoa > Chordata > Actinopteri > Centrarchiformes > Sinipercidae > Siniperca > Siniperca chuatsi. Next base: position 10,490,221 of record NC_058056.1, on the reverse strand, counting down.
TTATGATGTGAACTCATTATAGGAAAGGTCAGACCCATACATAAATGTATACTAGGCTACCACAAGCGTGGCCCGTCTCAGAGAAGGATCTCAGGATACTTAAAGGACTTTGCCCTGGGAAGAGAGAAGGGCAGACCTCACAGGAGGTTCACAGGAGCTGACTGTCTGTCTCAACCAGTCAGCCAATCCCGTGTTTCACTTCGCTGATTATGCACACTTCCTAGACCGCACTGGAGATACTCCACAGGGAAAACGGGGCAAAGAAGCAGGGTTTTATACATTGTCGTGTCTAAATAATGATGTTGGAGCCACGAACAGGGGTGCCCGCTATTCCCCTTGGAGTTTTGGTTCATGGCCTGCTTCCTCTCTGGTTAAGGCTCCTGTCTCTAATGACCCATGTCAAAGACTACCCCACACTGCTGTAATGACATATCATACCTCATCACTTAGACCTCACACTGACAATTATAATCATATATATAGCTTTTGCTGCCACTATTCTGACAAATTGATATGGTGATGAGAGATGTGGCGGTAGGAGAAGGAGCTGGGGAGTGGAACAGAGAAGGAGGGCAAGAGCAGGGGAATGTGTCCAAGCACAGAGCACAGCAATGAGGGATGACTGAAGACACCTAGTGAGGAATTGCAGTATCAGTGTTCCTTACACAGGGTTTCATTCTTCACGCAGGTTATTGTTCATTCACCCCCTTCACCCTTAAAGAGTCATATCCTGCCCTGTTTGGCTAAAGAACACTTTCTGTCTGTATGGGCCCTGTCACTCCCCTCTTGTTTCTTACAATGGGGGGTTTTAAGCTGCCACACTAGATGTGTAAAACCCTCTCTGATGGGGCTAGGGCAAGGACCACCAGCATACTTGGCCCCTCTGCCCCATGATGCACCCAAAACAAAAGTGCATTGAGAGTCTCCCCAGTTTTTGTTCCTCAACCTCGAGGTACCAACACCCACAAGGCACTGGACTCACTTCCTGTGCTGCACTTTGCTGTACATTTATTACCCTGTTCTGCCAGTAACATGTCCTTCAAGCTCCAAGATGGATGTTTGCTGAATGAGTTAACCTTGTGTATATTTGACAGTGGCTACTGGTGGTCCACGTTTTTGAGGCTGACTTGGCACAAAGGGGCTTTTTGTTCACGATTTTTCTGTTTCTCTTCCTTGTGTTCTTTTTGTTGTCCTTCGTTTCCTGCTTCCCCATCTCTCTCTTTTTTAAAGAAGTATCCTTTAGGGCAGGCTTTTCAATTCAGCATCGTTTTATTCCCTTTGATACACAATTTTTATACTTCCACAATATCTCCCCTCTAGTCCCAGCCCCTAGTTTCTATCCTCAGCCCAGCCTCCATGCCCCAGCCCTGCCTGTCCTGCAGCAGATTTAGCTTTTGTTGGCTAGTGTTAATAGGATTAAAATGGGTTACTAGCTCAATCACAGAGAGCTTCAAACCATCCCTAAATGTAAGTGTCTCATGGGGGTCGGGGGGCATTGTGGTTCTGTCTTTCCCCCCTCTGGCAGCCCTCCTGATCGGAGGAGAAACCCCAGGCCTGATGGGGGTGGCAAAGGTTTGGCCTCCGGGAAAATCCGCAGGATTATGTCAGCACTCATTACAATGTACACAAAGACCACAGGATCAGTAGGAGCACAAACGGAGCAGTTAAGTCAAATAGGGTGGGCCAGGGGATTCTCCGCTTCCACCCTGACATTGATTAGCCTTTGTGCTCTGCGACTCCCCACATTCAGGCTACAGCCGCTGGGTTACCGATCGGCAGTGTCTAAAGTTAGTGCTAGCTTTTATACTGGCTAGAATCTCAATTTTGAGGCTTAGTCTTACATTTAAGTTTGGAATTACTAAATAAAGTTGACCTGTTGCAATGAACTACAGTATTTAGGCTGATATTTCATCCAAAGTCACATATTTTTACCAAGCAGACAAAAACAGCCAGCCAGCTATGATAAAAATCAATTCAGCCTTGTGGCCAAGGTGGATTTTGTGGGTATACTGCACTGTGCCCAGCACCCATACATAATTAGACAGTGGATGAGAATAGTAGGGGATCTATTGTGATAATGTGAGGTCACATCGCTCTTGAACATCCATGATAATGACCATATCCAGTGAAGATGTATCCATTAGGCATGCTGAAGTGTCCAGTCCGCATTCACACAGCCCTGAGACTCACACATACATGCATATACCTAATTTGCATAGCGCTTAAACAAAAGTGAAAACAGATAATTACAAAAATAAATCACAATAAACAGCCAGACAGGATTAATATTCTGCTTCTCATTAAAACACCACAAATGTATCCCGGGTGGAGCATGTGCGTGACTACTACAGTGTCACCCTCCAAGGCTGGAAACATGAGGGGCCGGCCAGCGATTGATGTTTGTGTTCATTTGAATAGGTGCTCAGGGGCAGTGTTCCACCCAACGTACAGCGCACATTTTCATACGTGACGATAACACACTCATCCATTCACAGACACACACTTGAAGACAGATAAATACATGTGTTTTGTTCATGCACACAGACACACACACCATCTTCTTCCACACATAAATGCTTTTGTCTATCAGTGTGCACACTTGTGTTAAGCTATGCAAAATGGCCACATTCACAATTCACTAGTGCTTGTGCATGCTAAAAAGGGCTGATGTGCTAGCAGCGTGTGTTTGTCCACTATGGAGGCATCACTGCAGTGATGTTACAAAATATGCACCGAAGCTGAATCTACTAAGAACATGGATTCATTTTACTGACCAGCAAATATAATGCAATCTCCATGTACCACACGTTCAAGCCATTGCACAGATGTTGCATTGCCAATATGTCCTGGCTAAACAACAGGAAGCGATTGAAGGGATTTTGTTTCCATTTCTGCTGCATCAGGTTAGAAAACAATGCACTTGGTCCACACATAGAGTACACAGTGATTCCTGTTAAAGTAGCTTCTCAGTGGAGATTGCTGAGGTCCTTTAAGAATATTACAGCCATATGGGTTTTCCCTCCACACATATCTGTTTATTTATTTACCTAGATTAGATCATAAAATCATGAAATTACCCTAAAATTGCTTTTTCGAGAATGCACACAGCATATATATATATATATATTTTGCCCCTATCCCCTCCTGTCAGCGTATTCATAAATGTTGCTGGAAAATTTCTTATTCTAGCAATCCTCCAGATAGCCAGAGCCCATTTCCATAGCTTTAAATAATGTCAATCTGGGCAAACCCTGGATTGAAGCCCCTGAGCCGGAAGGCACAATTTCTCCTTTGCCTACAGTCTGATAATTTTCGGAGCTATTGGCAACTTGGGAATTTTGCAGCCTTATCACTTTGGCTCAGCGAAGTTCACTGCCACTAATCGGTGCAGGGATCACTCATTCAAGGATTGCATGATCATGTTTTTTTCCAGGGCAGTGACAGCTGTCTGCACCAGGGCATTAGCAATGCAGATGAAGCAGCCTAATAGGTTAATGTGTAACACACGTAAATTAGGTTTAATCCCCAAGCGAAATAATCTAACATTTTCAGATTCCTTGATGTGGGAATAGAGACATTGCCTGTGACTCAATTAGGTGCAATGCGGATCAAAGCAAATTTACCTAGAGCATGTGCCCTAGATCCCCAGCACGCAGGCACGTGTATGTGTGCAAGTGTGTGTGTGTGCTTGTGTGCATGTGACAGTGAGGGATATGGCAGCGTGCCTGTCCTCATAATGCCGCAGGCAAACCCAGGGCGGCAATAACATCATCATGACAGGACCTCTGCCTGCTTATTTATTCCCTTTACTTACCTCACTGCTCGAATAATGTCAATGCACACATGCACACGGACATACACACCCTGACACACACACACACACACACACATTTGAAAAATGAATAGCCTTAGCCGTGGAACCTGCAGAGAAGTGATAACTGAGACGGTGTGAGCAGCCTCCGTCACAGCAGCAGTGTTTTCAGCCTAATTGGAACTAAGTACCAGGCACACGCGGGAGCAAATATATGTGGCGATTCATATGCATGTGGTCAGGTTGGGATATATTTCTTATTCAAATCTAAATTGAATGGGGGTTGGCTGAATCCATTCCAAATGTAGCACTAATGTTGGATTCTTTCCTGCATCGTGCCCCATGATTACTATTAATAAGCTCCTGCCATGTGTACATTCGGAGACCCTATACAGTGCCATGTAATGGAAATGGAACATCAAGGTTGGGTGTGTATGTGTGTGCACATTCGTGTGCGTGTATGTGTGTGTATCATTAGCAGGGTGCAGCTGGCCATTAGGGTCCTAGGGTGGGTGTTGTTTTGCTCCTCTCCTCACTGTATTCCTGTCGGTTATTCTCTAATGTGTTACTCTGACCACCAGCACTTTGTTAGAGGACAAAAACATTTCCTCATTGCCTCTCACACAAGTGTGTGTGAGTGAGGTCGAGACTGATTTCTCAAAGCAGGTAGCGAGTAATGAAAGACACACTCTAAGCCTTCACGAATTGGCAATCGAGAGAGGAGAGAAGACTTCAGAAATAAGCACTGTTTGGGGGTGGGAAGCATCAAAACGCACCAATTACTATCCCCAGACAGTTACCCCTCCAAAAATACACACACTGAAATCAATGAGGACACAAACTGAACAATCAGCTGCAACTAGCTATCAACAATGGAGTGGAATATGGAAAAATGCCAATTAAATGTGTTAGCATACGCACAGTTTTTTTTTGTATGATATCCCAACATCTGTGGCATTAGCCATGGCTCTCTTTATGTAAAATAGAGACAGGGAAATGAATACGCAATCTACCACTGTGTTTTCATCATTAGTGCGCTCCAATTCACGGCTCTGCTGCCTCCCAAGCCGCCTGAGTGGGGAGCGAGAGGAACATTTGTGTGCCCTCGCTTGCCAAATTAATTCTTGTCTTGACATCTTAATTCTCAGTTCTTGTGTGTGGTCAAATCAGCCTACTATAGAAAAGCAATCAAGCAATTATTCCCAAATTATATTTGCCCAACACACACTGATTGGTTATTCTTTTCTTATTGAGTAAGCTCATTAATTCTGAGCAGCTTGCTTGTTATGCCTCTGCCATTACTCCTTTCCCCTCTCATCCCCTCTCTCTCGGTCTCTCTCTTTCGCTCTCTCTCTCTCTCTCTCTCTCTCTCTCGGTCTCTCTCACCCCATGCTCTTCATCATGCACACTCACTCCCAGTTCTCACTCCCACTCCCCCCCTACACACACTCCTCTTTCCTTCTCTCTCCAACAGATGCACCCTATCTTCCAGACCCAGCCTGCTGATGTTTTGGAGATGACATACACTATAAAAGCCCCATGATCTGTGGCATTGTCTAGTTGGCCAATTACTATTCCCATCTCTGATTAACTTTGATCTGGAACCTAATGAGATAAGGCAGCTTATCAAGGCAGCAGCTGATAGTGGTCTCATTTATTCCTATGCCTGGCACCCAAGCAAGTGACAAAAAACTAATGAGGAGGAGTTTGTATGTAAACTCAGGTCTAAGAGAAGTGAGAAATTGTTCATCAGCAGTTCATCAGCTCCCGCCTGAAATGGCCTCTGCATCGTCAGCATGCGGCGCCAGGACACTCCACATAACAGCGCAGTGGCTCGTTGGAGAACAAGAGCCACTAAGTTTCTCTGTGTCTGACTTTCTCCCTCTCCTCCTCTCTCTAGCATCTTTCTCTTAACAGCTCCTTTTCCCTTCTCCAGGCTCTAATGGTGCAGCTAATTGCTCAGGTTGTTCAGTTGTGAGAAATGGAGGAGTGTGTGTACAAAGCTGTTCTCTTTGCCTCCAAGAGGTGAAACCTTAATTTTCCACTTCTGCCATCTGTGTCATTTTTATTTTGTTGTGTGTGTGTGTGTGTGTGTGTGTGTGTGTGTGTGTGTGTGTGTTTAATTTTTCCACACAGAGACAAGAAAATAATTCAAGAATATGCTCTGCTGTTGATTGGATTTTTCTATAATATATTTCACTTGTTTTAAGGATTCATTCGTGATACACATTCTGTTAAAAAAGGATGTTTTTGAAATTTAAATGAAAAATTAGACAATGTCACACATTGAATTACGGCTTACAAGAATGGAATTAAAACACACATTTTCACATCATTTCAATTGCACTAAATAGTTGTCAGCTAAGTAGAGGTAAAAATTGTTTATTATTATATATATTTTTTTCTTATTAGAATTAAAATGTGGTAGCCTCTCTAGTTTCTGTGCCACCGCAAGGCAGTGTAATAATTAGTCCTTTAAAATGATTGTTAATATTTTCTTATCAACAATACCACTACATTGTAATGAAACAGTCCTTTTAAATAATACTTTTGTTGTGAAGCAGCAGCACATTCTTGTAATGCAGTTGACGAAGGAAGGGGAAAAAATACCTTGAAGTGAATTGAACTGTGAATTCTCCTGCACGGACCGTGTGTAGAGAGGCAGGAAGTGTGTGCCTTTTGATTTGGAGTATAAAAGTAAATAATATTTGTACATCTAACACATACTCGAAGTGAATGAGCAGCCCCTGAATGTGTTTCTATGAGCAAGTGGAGAGCTCTACAGACTTTAAAGCCGGAGCCCAATTAAGCCTCGCCTCATCGGGAGAGGGAGAGGAGCTGAAAGCTGAATACATAAGATAATGCAGCCGCACTAAAGCAGCCAGCTCGCTCAGTGTAAAATTAGAGAGGGAAGAAAAAATCTTGATAAAGAGAGAAGAAAAAGCAGGGACAGACAGTAGGGGGAAGAAGAGGAAAAGAAGTTCCTTTGGGCCAATTTCCTTTGAAACTGGTTAACCAAATACAGCTATTCATATTAAACACAATTAAAAGTGTCTCTTTCTTGTTCAGACGGCACATCATAACGGGCAGAGGGGAAGAGAGAGAAGAGGATTTCTTTCTCCCTCCAAATTGTAGCCAATTTAAGGACAAAGCGGTACCCTCTAGTTCCCCAGAATAGGAGTTGCACGCATAAAAGAAGACTAACATCCAAATCTCATTCAAGGACGCAATTTCCAAATGCTAATCATAATCTGCAGATGTTGGCCACTGATACATCCGCTTATTTATTTATTTTGGAAGCATGTCTGTGCCCATTTGGACGGCCTGTGAAATTTGAAACAAAGAGAGAAAATCCCTTCTTTTTGAGGCATGTTGAACAGTGTGCGAGACCAGCCACAGCATGGACATCTGCACCATCTTCAGATGGTGTGTGTTAGCAAACACACACACACACACAAAGACAGACATGCGCAAGCACATACAGATGCACATTAAGGCAAATGCACAGGGGGGAAACAGACAAGCTCACATAGACACCTCCATACACATCTCCTTTCTCTTTTTTAGTTCTCTTGCTCTCCCTCACTCTCTGGGTCGTTTTAGAGTATCTCAGATGTGTCATCAGACATTGGTTTCCATCTGAACCTAAGGGAAAAAAGAAATACTTGACAGAAAGGTATATAAAAAGAGGACACTCTGAATTTTTGACATTCTTTGCGCAGCTGCTTCAAAATGAGTAGGATGGAGAGGCAAGGAAAGCAACTCTAAGACGCTTTTTTGTTTATTTGCTGCCTTTTTTTCCCCTTCCCTCTTTCAGGGAGATGGAGGCTAGCACAAGGCCACAACTCACTCATCCTTGTATAGAGGGACTCAGTGCAGGGCCGTGAAAGAGAAATAGGCATGGCTAAATTAATTCTGGGATCTGTTCTATTCAGCCAAACTCAAAAAGGATAACCCCCTTTTTTCCATTTAGATACCAAATGCAAGGTGAATCTCTTGTCAGTTAGGTGACTTTAAATATGCTGCTTCCTTTGCTAGGTAAATAGATACAGTAGGAACTGCAGATGCTAACTAGTAATTAGATTTATTGAAATCGTGGCTAGTTGTGTGTTCACGTTGGGTTTGTTCACATGCGCTTCTAGTTTTAAATTGTCCCAGCTCACCATTCTTACCACGCTTTCTTTTTTCTTTCTTTCTCACTCCTGTTTGCCTATGTGGAATTTAGCTTTCTATCTTTTTGTGGGTGAATATACTGATAAATGTCCTTGATAAATAATGCATTGGAACATCCATTTTTATTGCTACTTACTATCATTCAATGATATTCTGTTTGACATTCTAATTTAAATATGAATACAGGCAGTACGCATAAATGCTTCAAGAGTGTGTTGAGAACATGGTGACCTCTAGTCATGACTGCAGTCATGCAGCCCTCCATCATCACTGATTGACAACCTCTGCTTTTGTAATAATTAATATTTATACTTCTCTACATGTGATCCCTCCTTTGATGGCTGCTGATGTTATGGAGCCCATTCTGGCAGTGGGGTTAATACTTGACTACAAAAGCCATTGATTGAGGTGGCACTAGAGAGATGAGTTGTTCTGTTGCTATTTGTAATATTTCACGGTGGCTTGGAGGTGCTGTATAGATGCTTGTTTCCTTTGAAGACTGTCTCTGGACGTTTCCAGAGCCACTGTTGGCTCCTGGCTCTCTTTGTTGACTTTGTCCTGCCTCTCCCCCAATAAACAATCCACCCAGCTGATAGCATGCCAGGTTCTGTTTGAAACAATCAGTACTCATGCCCCTCTCAAGCATGCCAGGCCAATCAAAAGGCTGGGGAAGACAAACAGAGCGGTGCAGCTGTCCTCCGAACAAAATGAAACACTTCCGGGGCTTGTGAGGAGGGCCGGGGCACTGGGTGCACCCTGAATGGACCATTGTAGTCTCCCAGAAAAACCTTCAGGATCACACAGCACCCAGTTGGGCCAAGTGACACTCCTCCACACCCACCCACTACCCGTACCTACAAATCACACATTTACCTTCAATCCCCACCAACCCTGTTTCTTCATTCGTTCAGTCCCTCGCTCTCCTGGTCGGTGAGACAGTTGTATTCTTCAGGGAGGAAGAAAAGACTCTCCCTGCTACAAATGGATGGACTGGCTTTGGTATCCCCCCCCACCCTTTCTCCAGTCAGCAGCAGACTCTGTGAGGCAGACTCTGCATGTCCAGCCACCAAAACACTCAACATGCCACAACAGTCTGACTGGGTGCTGAAAGCGGGTCTGCATTTTAATATTCAGTGCACCAATTCATTAACATTCTATTCGAGCCTACAATAGATACTGGAGAGGCTCTGACCCTGCAGTTCCCCGATCAAGGTCATTAACTAAGAAAATAAAATCTGAATTACTTCCTGGCACACAATTGGACCCTCCAGCCCTGCCATATCCCCGCTTAAGAAAATAAAATTACCCCTGTGATGAACGCATTCACTGTGTTCTTAATAGGGGCACTTTGGAATGAAAAGACGGTGCTTCAAAAGTAAAAATTATTATTCTGATCTTACGATATGAAAGACAAATTCATCATCAGGACAAGCTTTGGCAAAGTACTTCTGTCAACACAGTGACCCTTGTAAATTATGGATTTGTTCAAGTTTTCTCTTTAGGCTCCACCATACCTGTGCAGACACATACGCACGCACACACACACACACACACACACACACACACACAGGGGTCTGGAAAGGTACTCACACAAGCTCCATGGGTTTTGTAGTTCACCCCAGCAGCTTTACAACCCATGCCAACTATGCAGTGCAGTGTCTGTAAATGGTAACTATTACTATTTACATCCCTGCACATATGGACACACACACACAAGTAGAGTCAAGAGAATAAATCTAGCCGACCAGTCGATTATGTGATTGGGTGCAGTGACAAAGGGCGAGCATGTTGCTAACACGTTCCCTGTCAGTAGAGGGGCTATATGTGGGCAGACACAAAGCCTCATTAAAATACATACAGAGCCGGTGCTGCTCCGGTGGGTGGGAAAGATGCTCCATCAAGATGTCGTTACAACAAGGCTATCTCCACCCACTGGCATGTATCTCCCTCACACTGTCCTCCCCCATGCCTGAACAGCACAATGGCAGGCTCCTTTATAGCCAGTGTGGGCCATTCCCTCCATTCCCTGCGAGGTCAGGGCCTAATCCTCGGGGAGTTCTCACATTGTGTTTTAGCGAACTGGGGTCAAACAGTTTGAAATGAGGGGGTTTAGTTAAACATCTATTAGGCAGGCCCAGTGTGTTTGGGTGCGCTTGATTTATGTGCAAAGCTGTTGTGCTCAGCTGTCCAGATACTCGGCAGCGTATTGGGCTGCATGTTCCACAAGGCCTGTATGTGTCACTGTGAACAAAAAATCCCACGGCATACGTCGCTTTAAATAATACACATTGACCCGATGTTCACCTCAACACATGTCCACCTACACGTACAATGTGTCTTCCACAAGGATGGAGTGAATATGTTTCAGGATAGTTCATGTGTCTGTTATCTTCTTTGCCATTGAGAGGCGCTGTGCCAGGCAAAAAAGGAGGGGGGAATTAAAGAATAAAAGTTGAAAGTGTAGCTGTGTTGTCAGCAGTGCCGTGTAGGCCAACTGCCCTGTTAGTGAGGCTGACATTCAAAGAGAGTTGGGATGCCGACAACAATCCCACAACCTCCTGCTGCGAGAAGACATTTCGCATGGTGGCTGAGTGCTTTGATACAGCTCTTGTGATCCTCGTTGGCATGGCTTTGAGAAAGCACACACACACACAGCACAGAGCCCTGGCCATCACCATTATATACCATTTGAACGCAGCACTTTTTTTATTCCAGAATTTTCCATTATTATTGTCATGAAACCACCCTCTTTCAGCTGAGCGTTAAACTCATGGAAATTTGCCTTATTTGGCGCACTTATTGCCATCTTCATACCAATATATGGTTTCATTGCTCGTGTCTATTTCTGAAATAACTAAAAAAAAAAATAAATTACACAACAACTATACAGGTACACAAAAATGTTAAGTAATTCCAGAGAAAAGACTACTTCATTGAAAGCACCCTCTTGTCGTAACCAAATAGAGAATAATTAAAACATGGCACTGTCCTCATGCTACCCATTAATAGCAAGGCTGTCTCTATAATAGCAAAATGTGACTGCAAGCAATAAGCAGTAATGCAGGTTAGTGAATATACAACCCACTTTCAAGACTAAAGGCAAACAAGCTCCACTAATTACTGAGGCACTATGCAGTCATTTTTCTGAGCAAGGGTTACTGAATGGTTGCCTATTACTTCACTCTCCCTGCACCAAATGCTTAAGATAATGACCAGTTACTAATTGGTGCTTATACCTTATATCAGTTTGTGCAGAATATAATTGCAGCTATTATGGTACTAAATAATCATTGGAATTAGCATCTTTTAGCAAAAACCATGCTAAATAGAAGTATGGAGCATTTACCAGGAAGAGGTCTTAGTGTCGATGCACCACCGGTTGATTCATCATTAACTAGAGGTTTCAGGGCAGAGGGAATGCCTTTCCAATCATATTGTGGTGTCAGTGCATCTTCTGCACCAGCTAATGGAGGCACTGATGTAGCAAATTCACATCTGTGTGCAGTCTTGTGTGTGTGTGTGTGTGTGTGTGTGTGTGTGTGTGTGTGTGTGTGTGTGTGTGTGTGTTTGTTTGTTTTTGCCTTCTTCAGCTGAATATCGTGTTTATGTGCATAATGTGAGTGCGTGGGTTCATGTTGCTGTTTGCGTATGCTCGCCACAAAGTGCACAAGCGTAGGGGAGGGAGGTCATTATTCTATGCAGATCACGCTCCCCATGCTTCAGCAGCTCCTCCTTTGTGTTGGCCCTTCCGTCAGCTGTTGACTTCCTAAGTGTCTCAGACAGCCATGTTTCTGTCTGCGCCTCTGTCCACTGCCTTGTCCCGCTCACATTTCTGAAGTCCGCTGACTGCTAATGGCCATGTCCAGACAAAGAGCCCACTCTGTGGCCACTCTGCAGGGCCAGGCCGGGGGCCGGGGACAACCAGGAGAGGGGTCCAGGGAGGAGGAGACACAGGGAGAGGATGGGTTTGGGAAAAGGGAGGGCTGAAGCTGGAAAGAACACCCGGCACTGCCTGCCTCTCTACACTCATGTCACGCTTGTGTGACAACCACTCCTCTGTGCTTGTTTGAACTGTCCTTCCCAATTAGCACTAATAAGTCACTCTGTAAGGATGAGCAAGCATAGTGTGCCCAATCACCCCCAGTTGACATACACATAAACAGATTTGTACACAAAGCACAAACACACACACTCTCTCTTCCCCCCTAAGCTTAGCAGCCCATGAAAATCCCAGGAGCACAACCCCGCTAATAGACAGAGAAAGCCCGAAACACATCTCGTTCCCAGCAAACAAGTGCCAGTAAAGAGGCAAATTAATGACAAGTCGTTTGAAGGGTTTGCCTAAGAATAATTTTACTCTGGCATCTCACTACCACTGAAGAATTGATTAGATCCCTGCTCAATCAAAGTGCCTGAATCAATAAAGAGCAGAGCAGGCATGCTCTAGCCCAATTTATTCACAGCATCACTCTAACATAAGAGTCACAGAGAAACAGAGAGAGGGATAGAGAGCATCTCTGACAGGTGACAATATGAAGGCCCTGCTGAAACTAAAAGCTAGTGTCAATAGGAGAAAGGCAGGTGCGCTGCTGATACTTCATTACATTAGCTCAAATGCCTTCCAGCCTGCATTCAGGGACACACGACACAACTTTAAATCATCTGAGATTGTTTCACTAATAAACATTATGTTCATAAAATATGAAACCTCGAGGAAATAATTATTTTTATTTAGTTTTATGATACAATGTTCCATTGTAAGAACAGGCATACCACATGGGGAAGAAAGCTAAAGAACTCTGGAATAAAGACTTCACATTGTGTTTTCTCAAAGTAGAGACTGGAGGACTTAGTCAAGCTCGACTGTGCTCGGCTGTTTATTGTTGCCTGCTTGTTTATTGTCATGCAGAAAGCAGAGGAGGTATTAAAGGCAGATTCCGCCCTTATTTTAAAATGTGGTGCTAAAGATTAGAGCGCTTGCCAAACACTGTGGAAACACTTAATTGATTTCCTTTGGACTGTTTACCTCTACTGTAGCCCTCCTAGAGCCCAGCACTCGCTTGCTCACACGCACGCACACAAACACACATACGTAGAGTACAACCCTGGCCCCATTGACGCCAACACAGGCCTGCCAAGAGCCTCATTAGTATTCACAGCAGTGGCATTTGCCAGCCTGAGCGTTGCCGTGGTGATGCTGCCCACACAAGTGATGATAAATGGTGCTTTCAGCTTCTCTGCCTTCCATAGAGCAGAGCAGGGAGCTGAGGAGTTGCTGGCTAGGTCCCAGCTACAGCCACGGCTAGCAAGGCCTCATCCCCAACGCCAGGCAACTGACGCATGACTACACAAGCCCTAGGCTGCTTGAAGGCTTTGGGTGCAGGGGAGTGGTAAGAGGGGTTTGGTGCCGTATGGGTTGTGTGTGTGTGGATATGGAGAAAAGAGATTTAGGTTACGCTCAGTGTGTGTGTGTGTGGGGAGAGGGGGAGGAGGGGGCATGTTGGGAAGAAGTGTGTGCTTGAACTTGTTATTGTTGGCTGAAAAAGTGATGTCAGCTTCAGTGTTTCTCGAGTGTGTTTTGTTCCCTGTATTTTTCAGTTATGTGAAAATCTGATCACAAGCTAGTGACATAAAATATACGACTTAAAGACATCTCAAATTGTACCTTGGTATTGTTGACTTCTATATATATGTATATTGCACCAACAAACCAAAAAGTAATTTTTGTTTTTTTTAAAAACCTTGCAGTGAAAGTTATTATTGCTTACTAAGCCATGGAGAAATATAGTTCGGTTGTTTTAATATATAAATATGTTTTTAATTTACACATGGCACTAACATATACATTAGCGCACCCTAAAATTTAGAAAATAATAAAAAAAATTGTCACAATAAACCCTTTTTTTTAATCACTGGAAAACTCAATACTAGCTTTTAAATAAAAGGCTCCTACATTCAAAAGTGTAATTTGTATCTTTATGCATGCATTTAAATAAAAATGTTATGTCATTAAAAATACAATTTTATTAAAGAAATCCTACAGAAAGTTAGTGATTCAAATACCTTCCTGGGATGAAAAAAAAACTTCTTGTATTATATGTAATTTCATATTATATGTTAAACCATGCCATCAGGTAGACAAACCTGTTTAACACACACTGTGCACTACAGCAAAAATAACTGATTATTGTGTGAATAATTGTTTTATAAACTAATTACTCAGTTCAACAAATTCTGCATCAAATGACTATTGGAGCCACTGCAGGCTGATTCAGTCTCTCCGCTGTTTCTTTTACTGCAGGTGTCACAGCGAGGGCTGTTTGAGCCTTAAATCAGCGTAGACAAACAGAGGGTTAAGGTATCCAGCTACACTTGCCTTCCCCAGAGCCCACACATACAGATGTGTAAAAAATGAGGACAAGGAGGCTGGACTGAAATCCTCCTGATCCTAGTTAAATAGAGAAAGACGGTGTTATTCCCACATTATGGTGCACCGATACGTAGCGCATTAAGGGCCTGGCTGATTTGAAATCATAGTATCTTATTAGAAATAGTGTGAAAACAGAGATGGACACAGTGTCTTGCACATCTAGTTTTAGTATTAATAGGGATAATGTAAACTGTATTGCAGTTTGTTTGATGTGCATCAATCTATTTGTGCCTGTGTGTGCATGTGTGTGTGTTCGCATTATAAAAACTCACCATTATAATAAAAAAAACATTCATAGAAAATATACACAAGGTATGTGTATTTATTATTTCTTCAAAAATGAAGATTTTCATCTCAGAGGCAGGAGTTTCAAAAGAGAAATATTATAACGCATTATGAAATACTGGATGAACTACACAGCCCACATTGTCTAAATAATCCAGTCTTGGATTATTTTATTTCATTTTTTTCTCTTGAGGCTTTACAGTTGAATCAATAAGAACCCTTCTTCTAGCATCAAAGCGGAATACAAGCAAACACAATATTTTTACCTCACAATTATCTCACAGCTGGTAATTTGCATTATACAATCTTCTTACACAATCCTGCTACAACATTCATAGCACGACCAAGATGCTCTCTTCATCTATGTTTTTTGAGTCTATTAAATTCAAAACTGGGTAGTGAATATGTCTGATGAAATTACAGTAATTCTTACACAGACCATGAGCGTAGGTCTCCTTGGTCAAACTTGGGGATGACCGCCCCTTCAAAAGATGGCCTGACCCTTCCAAAATCAAGCCTGATTACCCATCTCTAGGACACTAAGAAGCACCCAACTTCAAAAGGAGCGGAGACATTCATGGGTGGGGTGGGGTGGCATTGGGGGGGGGGTTCAGAAACCTCAGCCCTGTGCTGTGGCGGTTTGTGCCAGACTGAACGGTTTCAGCCAGGGGGCCGGGGCTATTAAAAGATAAATGTATTTCTCTCTTCCATTATTCATGATGTGAGGAGGTGGGGAGGGAGCAGGGAGGCAAAGGCTTAGCACAGCAGTGGATCCCTTCTCAGCCTCGTCAGGGCCAAGGCCCCCACTGCACCCGCTGCACCCATAGCCTGATGCAAGAGAGGGTGAGTGGGGTGGGGGAGTACGGGCGACAGCTGTGAGGTGAGGGAGGGAGATAGAGAGATAATGCAAGAGTACGTATTCCCACACACATATTAAATGTCATACTTTCATGTAATTGTAAATACATCTGTAACAACTGCATATAAAACAAAATTGTAGCATCTACAATTAAAGATAAACTATAGCTAAAATGAATATCTTTATTATTATCTAAAATCATGATCAGTTTGTGTTTTTTACATCAGTTTCTGCTGTAGAATTGCTCATGTTTTTAACTCTCACTTTTTTCTTTCACATCGATCTTATGCACACACACACGCACACACACACACAGAACCTGGAAGGAGGAGCATCCGACTCTGGTGTTGAATAACCTCTCAGACACTGATTAAGTAAAGAGTTTGGGCAAATACTTTGAGGACATCTTGGACTTCTACACAGGAGTGAAAGTGAGCTTTTGTGCAACTCGTCTCTGATCTGCAAGAAAAGCAGATTAGGATGACCCCAGTGTCACTCATTTGGAGATGAGTCACTGTTGAGAAAAACCAAACACGCTGGAGAAAATGTCAAACAGGAGAAACAGCTATACCTCATATATTTGCTGCTTTATCTTACATGCAATTGTTAGGAGCAGAACATAGGAATTACATATATATTTCAACATGATGCTATTTTGTCCATTATGATATTGTCACCAAATATATTTTGCAGAGATTAAGGGATAAAAATAATGGTTACAACATTCAACAAAAACATTTATCTCACATGCCTCATGATGGGAGAAACTACCTGTTCATATTTTAATCAAATGCTTTCCAAATTGTTTCATAATTACCTATAATTAAACACACCATCGTGCCAGTATCTTTTTTTCTATAGTTGCTAAAATCATGCTGGCATTATGTTTGTCTCAACAATGGCAGTCACTGTTATCCCTGGTTTTAATTTTCAAACATTCAAACTTCCAGAAATTATTTTCTGGACAAGATCACAAATGAAATGTGAAATGTATCAAAAACCAGTCAATTAAAATTTCATCCATTCAACAGAAGCATTTTCACAAAATAGACCAATGCAGTTCTCATGTCCATTAAAAAGTGCTTTTCCCTCAGCACAAGTGGTCCCCATTGCTTATATTTACAAATTTGAGATACATTATACCGGCATAAAATGCACACCAATGCTTGAGAGAAAAGACGAGCTCTGTGACAGAGTGGAGGGTGGTCTGAACACATCAGTACTCGTGACTCCATGCTGGGATCATTTGTTTCCAAACAAGAAGGCACAAGGGTGGTAAAAAAGAATATAAGATGGCCAGGAGATGTGGGAAGGGTGGTGAGGGGTGGGAGTTGGTGATGAAATGCGTGTGTTTGTGTATGTGTGTGCACTTGGACAGATGAGTGTGTTTTATCTGTCTCTGTGTACTGTGTTAATGTGGATCACTATTCTTTCTTTGCCACTTTACGTATTCTGGCTTGAATTAGACACAAGAGACAAAAGGCTTCATATTTGTGCTTGCATGTCAAGGATTACTTGTTCCATTGAATGTATCCCCCCATTATCTGCTTATCACTCTCTGTGCTCTTTAATCTCTTTCTTGTCTCTGCTCAATGGCTTCCTCTCACTGTCTCCACATCACAAATGTAGCCTTTCTCCCCTTCTATTTTTTAACACTTACAAAACTGAAAAGGCCTGGCCTGGTCTGGGCCACCTGGAAGCACCAGTGAAGCTTTCTCCCAGGCCTGGCTCCCTGCCACTAGCCAGCTGTAGCATTGTGAGTGGCCCATCTCAATTAATTCCATGCATTGCAATTGTTGCCGGGCACTGTTTACAGCCACCTCCTACTCCGCCTGGGTAGCCTCTCCGATTGTCCCAGGGCCTCCCTTGTTTAATACTGTTTTGCAAGTTATTAAGCCCTGGAAGTCCATTAATCACAGTTCACGGGCTGTGTAAGCCCACACAAGGCAGGCAGAGGTGGGGGATGGGGAGGCACACTCGCTGTCCTCAATGGGCTTAGACGGTGGTCCATTCAGATCCCTAACGAGATCATTACCACTAACTAAATACAAACCTGACCCCACGACCCGCTGGGAAATTACGTAGGAGCTCCCTGGTGCAAGACATTAATACGCCCCCCCACCCCTTTCCTGCAACAGTGCGTAAACGCCCACCCCCAAAGTCTCCCATTGCAACCCAACCCCGCTCCCCTACCCCTCCCTCTTGTCCATTCTCACTTTCTTGCCAATGGACAGAAAACTAAACCTGTCATCAAAAGGGGCCTAATCACTGCTGTGGTTGTGGTAAACCAAGCCTGACAGACATTTCACTGAGGCCTCAATGGCCACATCAGTGCCACCTCCCTAGCCAGCCCCCCTTCTTTCTCTCGCTTTCTCTCAGTCCCTCACTCTCTCTTTTTACCAGGCCTCTGGCCAATGAGCAACAAACACCCGGGGGCTTTTCAGATTACTTGACACACTGTGTCCACTTTTGGGAGGGCGACCACCTGGTAAGCTCATTTTAATACAAAACCAGTTCAGTCTCCTCTCCCTTTTTTCCCTACTCCGCTAATTCCGCCTCTCAAGCCAAGCTACCACCATGAATTCTGTCTAATCCAGTGACCCCCACAGAACATTCCTGGTTTTACACTCCTCGGAAGAGGCTGGATTTGGGCGGATTACATGCTTCCAGTTCTGTTTGGAGGCACCTGTGACTGGAAGTGGATGGAAGGGCCAGCGATGACAGTGAAACATAGGACGAGACAAGACGAAGAGAGATTCCTCCTTTCTTCTCAACTTTTCAACTTTTAATTTCAGTTTTTGAATCATGGGTATTCTCATCCCTGCTTTCTACCTGCAACTTCTCCACTGTAGAGGTTGGATGTCCAAGCAGCCACAGCATGGTTGCTGGGCTGCTTGGGGTTGGAAAGAGAGGTTGGTTGGGGGTTCGCACTGACTTTCACTTTAGCCCCTCAGCTTATGTTAAGATGTTGTCACTTTCACCATCTCAAGTGTTGCCACTTCAGATGCCGGAGCTTAGCGTTCGCAATGGGCTCTAAGGGGGTTGAGGGAGAGAGGGCAAGAGGGAGGAAGTCTGGGAAGATTTCCATTTTAAACAAGCACAACTTTGTCACGCTGTCACCTGACTGCCATGGCACCGCCTTTGCAATGTTTCCCAACTTCCTGTCTCCTCTTTGCTCCTTTCGTGTCTCCTTCTTTTTAGCTGCCTCCCTTCATCTTTCTCAAGAACTCTTTAAGACAGCATTTCCGCCCTGAATTCCTCTGCCAATTTGATGAATTGTATCTCACAGCCTTTTGAGTTTTGTGCGTAAGGCGCTTAATTGTTTCGCTCGCTTTTTTTTTTTCACAATATCATGGTGGATGCTTAAGCTGTGCGTGCAGTTGTAGATGTGCATATTTTAAATTACGTGTAATATCCCCCACTTTAATCCATGATAAGATCTCAATTGTTCCATGATGTGAAATGGAGATGCAGCGACAACCAGGGCTGAATTCAATCGAAATCTTAATTTACCTGGATATTATCCTCCAGTGAAATATAATCACTGACTGAATAACTGGGCACACCAGCAAATTCTTAATTGACTTTTAATGAATGTCATGGAACGTGTAGATGCAGAGATTAAGGAAAGGCAGTTCAGTAAGTTTAGAAAAAAGAAAAAAATATGAACATGACCACATAAAAACATACACACATAAACACACTCATATTTTCAAATTATCCACTCTGGAAAACACAACTAGAAATACAAAATTACACACAAAATCTGACAGCATAGGCTGGTTGTAGAGTGTCTACCTGGCGCTGCATTGATTGTTCCTCAACACTGACCAATTGTAAGCTCATAATGATGATCTCTGGCATGACAAGTGATTTTAACCTGCCTGTGGGCCGCCCCCGCACCGAGTCACAGATCAGCTGCCCCACGTAAACAAAAACATTAGGAGAGCGTTCCACATTTAAGAGCATGCTAATTACAGTCATTCCCATCTGAAGTACTTTCTGCTGCAATTTGCTCAGATCACCAAACCTCCAATCCCTCTCATGTAAACAAATAAACTCTCACGCAACAAAGAGATAAAGCAAATAATAAAATAGACACTGGCGCTATCAGAACTCGCTGGGGGCACTGTGTTTGAAGTAGGCTTCAAATAGTATCATACTACTCTACAGTGTTGAGTCCTAGTGTTGTGCACATCCCCAGTGAGGAATAATTACAAGGGTTGTTGTTGATGTGCTCAGGAAAACAAATCATGGCTGAACGGAGGTGAATGCAATCCAAATGCAGGGAAATAAAGAAATTCATTTCAAAATTTCAAAAACAAGAACATATTTGTATTTTGTACACGTTGACTTGACAAATACATTTTGAACACTCCATATTTATAGGTCATACTCCAATTTCTGTCTTGATGTGTTGAAATAAAGAGAATGGAGTTCAGCTAACCCAACAGGTGTCAAACGATTCAGTTCTCCCTCCACTTGCTTCTTGATAACGATTTCTTAATTACCAGTTTCTACTCAGCATCCCTCCATTCTTATTTGGTCTCAACCTCTCACCTTGGCCCATAGGCACCAGGCCTGATCCACAGCAACAGATAGGGAAGTGAATGTCACCGCAGCCCTCTCAAACCCTCCAGGTGAGTGTGTTTCTCCAGCAGTCGAGGAAATGAAGCAAAAATGATGGAGTGTTTGTTTTCTGACATTTTGTCTCTCTGCAGCCTCATCAGGGCTGAGCCTCGCAGACGTCAAGTGTTAATTTAGGGTTCCTGCCGAGCGTGAGCCTGTCAGCGGCGAGGCTTGGAGGAGGGAGGTGAGCTCTTGCAGAAAATGACCCTTCTGGTCTGATTGTCTTCTGGCTTGCAGACTGGCACTGAGAGAAAAAACAAAGACACAGAGAGAGAGAGAGGTGGCTGAGTGCTAATGCACCTTGCAGCAATTAGAGAGGCTTACCTGACTGTGAGAGCACAGCACGCAAACATACACAAAAGGTACACTCAGTAAAGTACACCCCCCACCCCACCCCAAAAAAGCACAAACTGCACACTCAGGTAAATACTTACACACCAGCTGATGTCAGCGCATGCACCAACAAAATGAAAGACTGACTCCTTTTGAAAGAACTTATTCGCTCAACCAAAACACACACACACACACACACACACACACATAAATAGCAAACACCCTTTCACCATGGCCCATTCCCAATGGATGGCTCCCCACCACCTTTTAGCCCAGTGATTAATTGGCTTGAGTTTACAATAGTCCAACCCTTTATTCTGTGAAACTTAAACAAAAAAGACAAGCCTCTCTAAAGATTACAGCAGCACATTAACCACAGAGTGAACCATGAAATTGCTTTTTCCCCTCCTGCAGTGTTGTGACTCTATAGTGGTCACTGCCAGTCACGGGGAAGTTGCACGGGCATTAGTGTTACAACACTGATAGACAACAAAACATGACATCCGGGTGGAGCTTAGCCGACCAATGCAGATCAGCTGACCAGCTTGGACCAATGGTAAAATGGACACAGGTATGGCGGTGACAGGAAGTAGCCTTTGCGGAGATAATAGGTGCTGCTGTTTTATTCGTCAAAAGAGTCAGGTTTTTTCCAAGAGAGTCCAGTACATCAAATTCACTGTGATAAAGTGGGTTTAGAGGGCTGTCACATTGGAAGGAAAGGTTAATTCTGTAATTATTTCAGTGTGAAAAATAAATAATGTACCCTTTGCCGTTTCCATCATTTCCTAATTCGCTTGGAAATTCATTTTCTTTTACTTTTTTTTCACTCCACCTAGCCCAATTCAATCACTTGAGTTCATTCTGTCTGTGTTATGCAAATCTGAGCGGCTGAGATTGAACCCATTTGAATACCTGGTTCAACTCGTGAGCGGAGAGGCTGATAGAAAAGATGAATTCTTCCATTTCAATGTGCCTCCCTTTTGCACCCAGTTGCGTGGTATCAAGGCTACTTTTTACATGGTGCTCTCATTTATTTTAGCCCACTGCACAATGCTGCTCTGGCAGTCAAATGTATGAATAAGAAGAGGGAGTCACTCTCTCTCGCTCTCTCTCTCATGCTTTACAGAGAGGCAAGATCTGTATCTAAGATCATGGACACTAGCTGAGGAGACCAGAGAAGATGATTTTAACGGTGTGAGAAGAGGGTTCATTTGGAGCTGAGGATTGCCCAAATCCATATCTGTCACTGGGAATTTTTCTTTGTTAAAACACACAAATCTGTTTTTAACTGTTTAATTGCTACACGATGTTCTATCTAACTGGTCAGGGTTTTGACTGACAGCCGGCCCCGGACCTAAGGACCTAAGGCCAGTGTCTTGGAGGCATGCAGACACTATTATTCCAACTTATCCCTAGGAATAAGTCCAGGCAACCAGGGGCACAGTGGGAGGCTAATAGATTAGCACAGAGGAGCCCCCCTGAAGCTTGATGCATTGTGGCAAGGCCTTGTCTACTTCACACACATTAAGGGTCACATGCCACAATTTCACAGTACAGCAGGGGGACCGGCCCCCATCCCAGGCCCTGATTGGCCAGTGATGGACGGTGTGGACAGTTACAAGCAGAGTACCAAGTGGAGCAGCACAAAGGTCAAGGTTGAGGCTGCCAGTGTGGTCTGGTTAACAATGGATGGTCTCCATAGTAGGAAAATGCTGTTTATACTAAACACTAACTATGCAGTGTGTTATATGGGCACAAAGGGCTTTAGTCATTTAAAGCCATGGTTTTGTTAAACAGCCAGAGTTGCTAACCACAGTATGTAGCATTCAGGTACTGAACAGGACTGTTAAAATGCCCAAGTGAAAACATAATGATCATTAAAAAGTCCCATTTCAAAAGAAAACCAAACTGCTCAGAAATGGACATTTGCATGGAAACCACCTTGTTCCTATTACAGATAGCAGTCGCTGTTGTATTCTGTGCCATATCACTGAGAAGAGGGGAATAAAACAGTTGTTCCCACTGCATTGTCCTGCAGGAGTGAATTTTTTCAATATAGCACTTCAGGTTGAAGACATTTCTCTGGTCATTTTCCTCCAGTACTTCAGTGTAATTCTTTTTTTCTCTCCCCTCCATTTTTTCCCCGGCGACTGCAGTATGTGGCAGTCTGAATTGTGTGTTATTACCCAGCAGGAGACAATATCATTACCACATATTTGCTGTCAAGGGTCTGCAAAGAATGGTGCTGTCTTGGGCCTCAGTGATCTAACAACCTCACACAGGGCTCCAGAATTACCCACTCCTGGCTGGGGGAAGTCAAACACTACCAGTTCGAGAGGGGAGTGAACAAAAGAGAGGTACCCTCTCTCTCCCCCTCTCCGTCTCTCTCCCTCTCTTGTGAAGATAGAAGGGGACACACCTCCTCTGTGACAAACGGAGGATGCTATTCTCCCGCACCTTGATAGAAATATATGTTTGGTTCAAGTGCTGAATGATATGAGACTGCAAGGTAGATGTGGACAGACTGCATGTATGACAGTCTGTCATTTTGGATGAAGAGACAAATTGTAATCTCTGTGATATACTATTAGTGTTGGATGAGCAGCTCATAATTACCTGTACTTTTATCACGTTTTTGCTTTATACTACCTCTGAATTCCACACACTACATGCAGAAATTAGAGGACAGCATGTCAAACTGTGTACAGTCAATAATAACGGAGGTGTATGTGTGTACAAAAAATGTCAAGTTTCTTTTCTGCTTTCCTCTTAACATATCACATTGTGACAGGGGTTTCAGCATTTGAAAGGGTTCATGGAGATATGTCATATAATGTCTGATGAAAATAACTTCAGAATGGACAAACAATCCCTTTCGTGAAAACTGCTATTCAGACTTTGTAACAATGTCTTTCTCATAAGACAAATAGAATTGCTATCATTTCCGTTGACAGCATACAACAAACAGACCAACAGTTTATGCATACTGAGTGACAAAGCCATCTATTTTCTTTCCGGAAAAACAGGCAATACACACTCTGGCAATTGAACTACAAATGAGGAGTGAAAAATTCAAACTTCCTCTCCCATCCACCATCATTTATACAAGCCATAGAAATATTTGATTGCTCTTGCATATCTCTTCACGCTTAAGGAGGCAGCCAACCAATACGTGGC
Organism: Siniperca chuatsi; assembly: GCF_020085105.1. Taxonomy (NCBI): domain Eukaryota; kingdom Metazoa; phylum Chordata; class Actinopteri; order Centrarchiformes; family Sinipercidae; genus Siniperca; species Siniperca chuatsi. Next base: position 10,466,524 of record NC_058056.1, on the reverse strand, counting down.
CACGTAAACAAAGTCTGGGACTCTATATGAGCCTATCATTTAAGAATCCAAGCGAATCAAGCTTGCAAACAATCAGGAGGAAGAGGAAAAGAAACTCTGTGAGAGCTTCTTCTTCTTTCAGTGCTTTGAAGGTGTAAACAGAGACCCTTATTTAAGGGAAGATGTGGCTGTGCATCCTTGATACACCTGCGTTGAAACAAGGCAAGAGTCCTTGATTTTTTCACAACAATAGGGGCCAGCTCTTGAGGAAGACACATTCATATTCATGAATTCAGGGTCTATAGTGGTAAATTATGAGCATGCAGCTCCACGTGAAATGTTTGAAACTTGCAAACCATTTTAATAACAAAATTATGCATATTAGTATTCATGCTAGTTACTAAAAAGAATATATATTATAGCTTTTTAGAGTGTACACTAAGGTGGAATTTCTCATTAATTAAATTTGATTCACTGTAGTGCCCTTATAAAAAGATGTAGAATAGAGAAATGTGAATACAAAGAAAGATAAAAACAAGGCACTGAATGTTAACAACTTAGCATTTTATCATAGCGGAAGGAAGGATTTGCATCTGCAGTACAGTTATTCACTTTAATCAAAGGTGGACCACATGGTAAGCTTATTACAATTGACAGTTTAATTAATGTGGTGTTTCTACATTCTCCATTCGGCAAGTGATATCCAAGATCATGCATCAGTCAGATATGGTATCTAACATGATACAAAATTTGAACATTTACACCTTACAAACAGAGAGCACTCAAAGACATCAGCCGATAGGACGATATGATAACGTTTTGAAATCGTTGCCACTAAATTAACCTGATTCTAATAGGATTTGAGGTAGATAACATGGAAAATTACTGTTTTCTTTTCAAGGCAATATACAAAATGGAAGCGCTACAAATTGATTTCTATTTCCTCCCTAGATGCCCTCCCCCCCATCCACACATTTTCATAATTTGAGATGAGGCGATATGGCATTAATATTCCCTATCTTATCTTGTCACATCCTGAAATAGTTGAAGAGGATATGATTAGCTGAACAATAGCATGAGAAATGCACTTTATGAAGGCTATCCAGGTTTTTATGACAAAAAGAGTGGAGAGGTGGAGAATGGGCCAGGAAGCAGACACGATGGCAGTCAATTCTCTCGCTTCTGGATCTTGATTTGTCACAGCAGGCATTCAGAAGAGCCCGGGGCTTGACGATACATGCATGCCCACCGGTGTTGGCCATTCACACATGATTAGCATTTTATTATTGTTTATAGGCCATTTAGGAAGCAGGAAGACATGCCCGAGCCAATGGTGCAAGGAGCGCTCCAAAGCACAGTGTTTTGGACTGGTTAAATGCACCATTAAGCCTTTTAAAATGAGCTCCACCCGTCAGAGACTAAAAACAAACGTGGCTTTCTGGTTATCAATGGGCACCACTTAGAGGAAACAATGCCCTGTTGAGGCCCACCAGTTTCCTCATCAATGAACATCAAAGATGAATGAGCCCTGGCTGACAGCTTTGTTTTGACTCCGATACCCACAAAGCCCTGCTCAATATCATCCTGGTCCTGCTCTTCTGGGCTGCCCTAACAGGTGCGACCCCTCTTCTCAATGCACCGTTTGACAAGACCACGGATGGGCAGGGGTGGTGGGGGACTTTGGTCCACATCCGCCTTAATCCATCCTACTATAAAAACACAAACGTTTGTTTGGCCAAAGTCAAAGCCCTGGAGCCTGGGGCTCATCCGTCTGTCTGCCCAGGCTTTCTTTCCTTTATTCCTGCCCGTTTTTGTCAGAGCTTCAACTCTTCCCTGCTCATTTGGACAGGACATTAAACGAGACCCGAGAGGATCTGATTCCCAGCCATTTCCCACAAGAGAAATACATACAGTTACAACAACCAATTGTTTGGATTATGATAACAGCGCCTGAGGAAGAATGAGTGGGGGGTCAAAATCTTACAGAACAAACATTCTGTAAAGGAAAACAGCCACCAGCATCAAAAGACACAGAACACGGATCAAGCCTGATTATCATTCAAGTTACTCTTTAGATGGGGAGCATTTTAAGCCGGTTAATTTCTGAGATCCCATTTTTCTGCAGCGAGAACTGTGCGTTTTTCTGCAAGTGATAGGCTCCCACTACTTCATGGGGAGATTAGAGCTCCTCCACTCAGGGATATAGAAAGGCCTTCAGCCTGGCAGAGGGAGAGAGGGAGAGCCAGTGTTGAGCATTTTAATCTAGAGTCACAAAGATAAGATGCAATGGCAGATCAATATGTGCTCTATGGTGGCAGCTCCCTGAGAACTTGTCTTTCTGACTGTGTACGGAGAAGCCTTTACCCTGTGTGTCCCATGGCTTCATTTCTCCGCAGACCAGCTATCTGTAGTGACTGTCTCTCGGTGACATCTCACACCGGGGCATGTTTAAACCCAGACACCACGCAAAATAGACAGTGAATATCTAAATAGGATCGCCTGTGAAATTTGCCATGATAAATCTCTCCAGGAATCACCCAGTTTGAATATTTGATATCGCATCTGTCCTTGGCTACCTCAGGGGGCGAGGCAGGTATGATAAGGGATATTCAGAGGAGTGATTAGATAAAAGAAAGCTAAATTCTTCTTTGATTGTGGGAGATGCATAGCAAAGGTATTTGCACTCTGTAATGTCTGTGTGACTGAAGTAAAGTGTATAGGTAGCATTCAGGATGTCACTTTTACTTAATTTGCTCTCTTTTGCATCAGTGCAACATTCCATCATTCCAGCATCATCAGATGCGCTGTCAGTGTTGAGGCAGCATAAAAAAAAGATAAAATGAAAATTCTTCTGTGCTTTTGAGCATCTTCGCACTGAGAAGTGAGACACCTTGAACTGCTTTAATTTTCAGCCAGATAAACTGCTCCCACAGCATGCCATTATGTTTTAAGAAGACACAAAACTCTCATTCGCATGCATTCATACAGACATCGTTAGCACACGCAAGTGGGTTACGACTTCTCTCTTTCATATCGGTTTCCAGCAGCACATCCACATCCTTCCGTGTTTACCCCCGTCCTTCACATTTCAGCATCCTATTCCCGATGATGCTTTTGACAGGACTGTGTCCTAAACAGAAACAGATCATTAAAGGAGAAAATGCAAGGTATTGTTATGTTTGTTTGGTTTCATCCTGGGCAGCAGTTCAGATACAAAGGCTTGGAGCCAAGCTCTGCACTGACAATTCACAGCAGAACACTGCTGAACCAAATCTGCATTTGTGAGCACAATACATGTACTGTAAAAGACAACTGCAGTGCTTTGGGTAAAGGGTGGATGCTGGAAGTTGTTTGTGTGTGCGTGCATTCACAGATGCACGCGCATGTGTGAGTGTTTGTATGCCTGGGTGCTGTGTGACAGCAGACCTCGCTGAGGAGGACTAGCAATCACTCCATTCAGCATCTGCTGCCACACAGCTCATATTGTCATTCCCCAGTTTAAAGGAACCTTGAGCGGCTTCAAAGATCTTTTCAAAGCCTTAATCCTAATAGGTCGCGGTTTGTTCTGTCACATCAAAAGGGGGAGAGAGGAGGTAGGGGGAATAATGCATCGGGGCTGGCAGAGATTCTTAAGGGCGGAAGATTGGCAGAGGATTTGCAGTGCGGGGAGGACTGAAATCTGAAATATCGGACACAGAATGCCTGCTGTAATAGATATGAAATAGGTCTTCTCAAAAGCATGAAAGGCTGACATTTCCAGAAAGTTTGTCATGAGAAGGCCCTTTTATTCCCATTCGTCTATCTGCGTTTGTACTGCCACCTTGTCCATAGTGGAAATTCGCAAGTGTCACTCTAACAGGTTATAGAATAAGATTGGACATTTTAGATTTTTTTTTTTTTTTACCCACCTCCTTACCTTCCTTTTTTCAGTGAATGTTTAGAATTTCTGGTGAGAGGCCAATTCAGTCAGAGTTATGTAGCTCGTGCTAGACCATAAGCTGATGGCACTCAACTTAAAATTCTATTTTCAGCACTTGTTTCCTGACCCTGTGTTATTGCTAACTGAACTGACTCGCAGGCCTTAGACAGCCTATATACTGTACACATACATACACATATATGTGCGTATATACATACATATACACATATATATACAAAATATCATTGGAGGTATTGTGAGATAAGAAAGCTTACTTGATAAGCACATATTGCCCTCAGTGTGAAATGCTTCAGTGGCATGGACGATAAAGTTGAAATCAAGCCTGACAAAGCATATAGTGGGTGTGAGACGTGCTAGACAATAAGTGTCACTTATGTGTTTACTACTCACCTCTCTGACACTTTATCAGCTCTGAAGGTGTCTTTCATGCATTTCACCTGATCGACTCAGCAGACAAAGAGATCCGGCCCGTGTTTCAACAGTGCACAAGTGTCCAACTAATTAGGTGCTCATGGGAAACCGAGCATTGATTTTCTGTCAGCATGTCTGCCCCCCGAAAAGAAACTGGGCTATTTGTCTTTTTCTAATGATGCACCGTGTGCCATTGATAACAGCGATAAACAGGCCAGAGGTGTAGCATAAGCAAACCTGGACACACTATACCCGTGGGAACCCATATATAATGTTGCCATTTAATTGTATGGGATTTTAGGAAATAGGTAGGCAGTGACTAGTGGGAAGTAAACAAAGTTTGTCTAGGATGGAAATGGACTGAGTTGTCTGACAAAAACATACCTTTTCAGCTCTGTAAAGGCGTGAAATCCCTCTTGTGCTTGTTATTTCACACTCCTGTGGCTCCAGCTTGGGCTAGCGGTAGCACAGTAAACAAACAAACACATGTGAATTCACGCAAACCACACACACACACACACACACACAGTGTACTGAAGAGAGGGGATTTGGGCAGAGAAGTAACTAATGACCACACATTTTCAGGATCCTCACTCACACAGAATATGAATCCTAGAATCACAGAACATTTTTGCAAGTTATTCCAATACAGTACATCTCTAGCATAAATCAAAGCATAATCTATTTTTTGAGAATTATGAAATAACGAAGGACGTCGTCTATCCTCCATACATTCTGCCTGAGGTGGGAAACATGGCTTTGCTGAGCACACAGAGAACTGTTATGTATAAATAATGGTTTCAGTATCACACTGGACAGTGTGCCAGCCACCTGCTGATCCAACCACACACAGGTAGAGCCAGCCCGGGTGACACAGGGCCGTAGACATGGGCATTCAATCTGCCAGCAAACTAATCAGTGAAAGGGATGAACTCCAAGCTTATCAGAGGGGGTCGTGGATGTAGGTGGAGGAGGCAGGGATGTTTTGCGCAGCCACAGCAGGGTGACACGGGCCCCAGAATGGGAAAATTCACAAATCTCAATGTAGGAGGTTGGAAGAGCACAACCCTCAAGGAGGTGAAGGAAGCTTTGCTGCCTACCACCCACACATTACCCGAACATGTCAGAGTCTGATGCTAACACCTTCAGCTTAACTATGATATCATGAATGCCTGGTTCACTTGCCTTGCAATGGATATCTGGCAGCCACTGTATTATTGGTAACGGGCATTTGTGGGGCTAAATACAGTATCATGATAAAGAGCAGTGTATACCATGACTGTGAAATGTTAAGAGTTTGATAAAGAAATCTCAGAATAGTCTTGAGAAATAGCCTTGAATTCCATGTATGGTACTACAGGAGCTTAAGTATTGCATTGTCTCTCAAGCCCTATCCCGTTAAAAACAACAATTCATTTCACTAGATAAATGTCTGTCTTTGAAATGCAAGGCCCCAATTTGAACAGTTTGTCTTTAAATTCAAGACTGTTCTTTTGCCTCTGCACAGTGATGCGCCGCTGAATGGAGGCATTATTTCAGCTCCTTAACTGATCACCGCTGGAAACCATTCTGTATCAGCATTTAAAGGTACAAGACTGTAATTCAGGAGGTAATTTCACATCTTAACGGAATCCAATTAAAAGCACGGACATTTCAATTAAACGTTCCCCTGGCTTGTCGCTACAGTGTCACACCATAAGTGAAATTGGAATCAGATTACGGTGAGAACCTGAAGAAGTATTTTTCAGCGCAATAAGGATCACACATTCCAGATAGAGACCCCTGTCATGCATACGGCAGAAAAAAATAGCCTTTCTGTGCCAACATTAGTCATTTAATTCTCCCTCCTTATTAATTTCACAGCAGATTACCTGAGAAGATACAAAATGCTGTCAGCAATGGGTTTTAATTAAGTATGGGGTATGTTGCCATGAGTACCTTATGTGAAACTGCTGCCTTATAATGCTCTTGTTTTAATTACTTCAGAGTGCCCCCTCATTAACCTCTATGGAGATGTGCTCCAAACTACAGTGTGCATTACAAACACTAGATTCAGAAATTGCTTATATCCATATACAGAGCTTCATATTTGTAGTGTTGACAAATAAGACGTGAAGAATTCAATGCAGGAATGTTTCCTCATTTAGTTGTTTTTCAGCAATTTTCAGCATTTCAGAATAAAAGAAATAGGCTATGCAATTATAAATATTGTGCTTTGAACTTGTTAATTGTGAGATAACCTTGGTGGTTAAGGGCACCATGACGACCCCTGGTGGGAGCTGTAATCTCAAATTACAGGCTCTTCTTTGTGCCTTATTTATAGAACCTGCTGTTAACAAATGGCATCAAGGTTTCCAATATAATACTTCTATACTATAATATAACAGTCGGCCTAAAATATATCTCATTAATTAAATGTATTTAATATAATTTAATCAATATAATTTTTCATGATTACTCTTCACAAATCCATAAATAGCCCAATACAAAAAAATGGTGTGCAAAAAAACTAAAATCCTAAAGGTTTTCATATTACATACTATACGTGTTTAAGCCTGGGTCAAACTGATTGGTTTTGTTTCATCATTTCATTGCTTCGTAGCTCATCCATGTCAAGCAGCTGTGGGTGGTCTCACTGCCAGAAAATCAGCAGCCCTGTGGACATTTCCCTTTTCATCCTGAGGTTTCTGAATGGTCCGATATAGATTTCAAAAAATGCTCCGAAAGTGGGCTCCTATTCACAATATGCGGATGGGTAACCGTGCCACTGTCCACCCCAACACCTTAATGTGGTTTAACAGGATACATTAGCTTTTAATGGCACTTAATTGTACAAAAAGGAAATCCATAACCACATAAGGAGAAAAGTCAAGTATTTCCAAGCTCTTTATAAGAACAGTTTAGAGCAGACAAGTGCTTTTCAAACCTTGGATTGGAATCAGTCTGACAGCCTGGCCATGAGCAGGCGGGTCTACATTTGTAAGGCTACAGCGCCACCATCTGGCCATGATGGGGTCTACATTTCTCTGCCAGGCCCTGGCAATCGGTAATTCTAGGCCTGTATGAGAAAGAATAATTTATGATGGTTTATACTCTGGAAATTCCATTTTAAAATAAATGATCTCATTCAAAAATAATGTCACAGTTGGCACCGTAATTGTCTAATTCAGCACTGAACTATCTTTGAGAAAGCAGTGTGGGGCTCTACAGCAGACCATAAAGTTGAATTGCCTTAGCCTACGGTATATCATTTCAGAAATGAGCTGGACCCAAAATACTTCCAGGTGCAGGATTAGAGAGGGAAGAAAACATCCAGTCCCACTGCAATTGTTGATAGATTATCATAGGTCCATGCCATCTTAGATAATGAGCAATAACCTGCACTTCAATAACAGGGGAGGTTTGCCAAGAAGGAATGGTGATTACAATCAATTAAGACTGGTGACAAAGCACCAACAATAACCCTGTGTGTGTGTGTGTGAGCTGTGTTTTATTCACGCATCCTTCCAAACTACCCTGTTTTGTGTAATCAACATCTGTTGTGACAGGCAACCTCCTCCTTTTTCAGAATGGCCCACTTCAGATAATGAGTGTCATACCAAACTGCAGGGCAAAGGCTGATTTTACTCCTCTTTTTACTCCTCCTCTTTGGCCTCCGCTCTCACTACCCTCTGTTCTCTCTCCTATCATTCAAGACATCCATTGTGGAGAACCTTGAAAAAGAGAGAAAAACACTCTCAATGCTGTCAGTGCTCAGTATATTGGTGGGGTGTAGATGAACTAAAATACAGGCTTGTCTTCTCTATTGAAAGTATAAGATCCTTCGACTCCTGAACACTGACATTCTTGTGAATGCCTTTATTTTACTTTGAATTGAGTTATTTAAACAAATCTTACTCCTTTATGAGACTTTTCTTACATTTTCTTTGGTTATAGTTTCATTTTAGCATTATTTTTTGCAATTATACCCCTATATTTGCAGGCCATGCGCAGACCATACTTTTTATTCATGAAAATAGACAGAAACTCAATGATATGTGTAGCTTGTCCTGGTATGTTTGTTTGCCTCAAATCACCAATGGTTTAGGCGCCATCTCCTGGTATATTTGGTCATCCCAGAACCTCATGGCGTGTACAATAAATAGAAAATATGTGTAATATTTTATATTAGTAGACGTTATCTTATAATACTAAGTCTGGGGGGGCAGTATGCATAATGTGATATGTGATAGGGGGGAACAGTGACACGATTAGAAATATATGTCTATTTCTTTATTGTAGTAGACTTTTATACTAAGTCTGAAAAGATTTCTCAAGTCACAAACTTGAACTCCATTTGAGCTCTACAGTCTGAGCTCTGTCTCCAATGAGATGTGTCTAAAATGTGTAAATAAAATAATTTTCCCAGCTTAGCCTCAAAATTAATTGCCTCCAAAACAAGATAGGTTCAGACAAGCGCAAGTGTGAGATTGTACAGAATGTCAGTTTATTGGGATTGATTAACGGATGCATCCAATTTCTTCAAACTTCAGATTCATCTCAGAACATAAACACTTTTTTTTCATTTCCAAGATGGAATTTGCTGTCTGCACAACCATGTAGAACAAATTATTTTGAAAAGCCATTAAAGTCATGAGCACACTGAACTCTGTTCAATTTAGCATAACCCTAAGTTTACTTTAACTGCAGGAGAGCTCTCTTGTATTCTTATATTCATTCATTAAAACCTCCAGTTTAAAGCGTCAAGTGGCAGCGGCTTGAATGAGCAGTGAAGCTGTTATACCTTTTTCTCTTCGTAAATGTCACCATAGTTGGGTGTGAATATCAAAAAATACAGGTCTCTTTCATCTGGACGTTACATTCCTTGGTTCATTCATAACTACATTGTAACAATTGGTGCATTTAGCTATGATATTTAGTAGGGAGACACGCAATATTTTTAATACAGGCTTTGACTATAATGGGACCAGGATTCTGAGCTGGAGTTAACTACAGTAAGATAGTGAAGGCATTGGCATTGGTGTGCATTTCTATAGCATGAGGAACTGCATTTAATAGACATTTATTACAGCAGTGGCGTATTTACACTTCTCATTGCAGGAAAGGCACAGGTGTAATCAATAACATTAAATATGACTCTATTCCATTCAAGTGTCCCAGGAAGCCATCTCAGTGAGCCAGCATGCACAATACCAGATCCCTGGAACTGAAAAACTTAAATGAAATGCAGCCATCGTTAATGTTATTAAAAACTGTCTAGTTATGGTTAATTTCTTGTAATGACAAAAATTAAACAAATAAAACATTTTATTTGTCATAATAATGTATTAATGACAAATGTTGAAACCACTACACTTTGATTATCCAATTTCTTTTCAATATCAGACGGGCATGCTAAATGCATCCATGCAGCACTGCATATATTGAAATATACAGAACACTGTTCTACTGTTGAAGTGTGTTAAAACATTATTATTATTAGCATTATAATTTGATTATAGGATGCTACACTATGTCCTTATTTGCACTCAGTTTTGGATCACTTTGTTATTTGCTAAAATTGACCCTTATGCTGAGTGTGAGTGGCTATGCATTTAATTTTTCTTGAAGCCCTTGGATAAAAAAATCCCCCCCAAACATCCACTGGTTCCAGCTCCTCAAATGTGAATATACTTCTATGATATTAAACTAAAGATCTTTGGATTTTTTGACTGTTGGTTGGACAATTTTTTTTATTCTGATATTTTATATGTAAATAAATAACCAAGAAAATAATCTGCAGATTAATCAGTAATGAAAATAATGTTTAGTCACAGCCCTTGAGGCATCCCGAACATATAAACCATCTAATCTTAAACATGGAGGCTATTTCCATTAAAGAGAGTCACCTTTGCAAGTCTCTTCCTTCCCATGCATTTATATATTGCTGTTCCCACTGAATTGCATGAACAAATGAAATAGGCTGCCAAAAAAAATAATAAAAAATGCATTCCCACATCCTCTACTGTAGTGTTTAACTATTTCAAGCACCAGAGGGCGCTTGGGAGCTATTACAACAACCAGACCCCAACCTCCAATTATCAAACCTCTATTGTATAAAAGTGATATCAATATTTTAGACGAAAGATGAGTGCCAGTCTTCAACGTCAAGTTTACTGCAGGACAGTGCACTCAAGCTTGTCTTTCTCAATTTTTAGTGTGGGACTTGAACAAGACGGTAACCCTCTCTGCACAATGCGATAGATTGACCCTAAACTAAAAAAAAATAAGTAAAGTATATTGAAAGGGGAAGTTATTTATAAAAATGCATGGAAAACAAATTACTGGAAATGCTAGGTGAGACGGTTATAAACAAGGAGGCGTTTTCATAAAATCTGACCACTCCTCTCTGTCAGGCTGAGCTTCCGTGTTTACACACCCACAAAAAAAAGGACTCTAGCGGCCGTCGGGCGAATGTTTACCAAGCAGCAGTAGAGTGGTGGTGAGGAAAGTGACAGTCACACTGGAGGCTTGGTGTATGGTGAAACACAGGTGATTTCAGCTTCTACGGTTGCATTTTACAGCGGAATGTTCACTCGAAGGGGGCATGGAGACGTCAAGAAATCTACACAGAAAGTTCTGGACCCAAAGAAGGATGTACTGACCCGACTCAAACACCTCCGGTCACTGTTAGGTGAGTGAAATGTCACCGGGCTTTTGATGCTGCATCGCCGAGGCTAAGCTAGCTAGCTGGCATCAGCCGACAGCTAACGTCACACAAGGCGTCAGGTTAGCTGGCTGGTTGTCACCGCGGTGACTAATGCAAGCTAGCTGACAGGTAACATAAATTCACACAATGCCAAAAAACTGCCATTGCAATTTAAGTGTTTGCCTCTCACCACCTGTTTCCATTGATTTTTTTTTTTTTTTTTTTTTTACGTACTAATATCAGACAAGTCACAGTGTGATAAGGCATGGATGCTAGCTAATGTGAGCTAGCTCCCCCCTGGCTGGCTAACTAGCCAGCCAATGCTAACTGATGCTGCCTTGTCAGGGCATCAGTCGTTGAGAAACAGATGCCTACCACAACCTTTGTTGTCATTTAGTCCTATGTCACCCTGGCTGTTTTGAAAACGTAGTAATTGTAACTCTAGCTCAAGAAATTAGCATAAACATAAGTCACTGTTTATATACTTAGGATTTAAGTGAGAATAGAGCTTTTCTTATAGCTGCTTGCTTGGTTGAGCTGCTATCAAGTTACTCTAGCCTAGAGATGTTTGATTTGAAAATTATGAAACTATGTAAATGTGCCATACTGGTAGAGTCCTTTGTTTCTGTCATTGGACAAGGAAGTGCAGTATTTATGACAGAACTGTTGTGTAGCTTCACTAATATACTTTACTATGCTAAGACACATGAATTTGCTCTGTAGTAGCCCGGCTTGTGCTGCACTTTATTCATTGATCAACTATCACAATGCTCTAAAGAGTCCATCTAGTGGATATCTTTGCCCCTGTGAGTCTAAATGCCAAATCCACTTTGCAAAACATGTAAGTAGAAGGCAGATTACATGCAAGTTGAATAGTTTATGTCCATCCTGATTTACAGAACCAGAGTCAACATGACTTAAAAACAATCTAAACAATTGCAACAACAATTGTAACTTATATGTTGTATTTTAGGTATGCAGATATACATTTTTCATTGCATCCCACCTGAGTAGACTCATTCTGTTACAACCAAGATGACCTTCATAGTATCTGGGACTGTAGCATATGTACGTATACACTTCTGTTACTCTCACTGCATCACAGACAAAACGGGGTCAGTGGGTACTTTGGGAGAGTGTGGAGAGGAATAAAGTTGTCAGGAGGGAATTGTGAGATATGGAGGAAAACTGCAATGGATTAATTATAAGTGCAACATACAGTATGATGTGCTTTCATCCTAGAATTTCAGTCGGTAGGCCACTTATGCTCAGGTATTGCTTTGTACCCGTAGAGTTTGTCTCTCTCATAAGGATGAACATTCTGATAATTATTACAGCTTTATCTCAGTTGATATGTTTTGATATTTAGAGGGGGATTTTTGATGTTTTGATATTTACCAAAGACAAAGCCAGTATCAGCTTAATAGTTTTCAGAAGCTTGAGCAAAACTGATGTAAGTTCATATGCTGAGATCTTTCTGCTATCATAGCACACCTTCAATGTCAAGACTGGTACAACTAAAGTGGAGGTCAATACAGAGCATGTCCTCTGTTTTCTTTCCCTCATGTGAAGTTGAAGATAAGGCTGGTCTGTTTGTCCAGCAGCTGATAGTAGGGCCTGCATGTTGATGTCCCCCAACCTCCCTGATTTCACTGTGCTTTCAGCTAAGGAAGGATTTCCTCCTGGTGCTGCTGGTTCCTGTGTGGACAGGAAGCAGTGATGAGAGATGGGGTGCTGTGGAGGACTGGACATGGACTTGAGGGAATAGCTGGCCTCCTTTCATTGACAGCATTTTGTATTTGTATGAATCATACTATTCATTATATTTGCAAGGGTAGCATTTACCCTAGATGAAAAGAAAGGCTGTCGAGCTTAATTCCCTCATATGATGATTGTAAAATATCAACAGTTATAGTGTATTTCAGTAACATTAAAAAGACTACCATCGCCTATGATAGCAGCGAATTTGCTTTATATGTCAGCCTAAATTTCTAGGGGGCTCTGAAATTCAAAGTTTAACTTTTTACCTGCTTGCTTTTATTTTTAGAATGGGCAGTATCCAGTGTAGTTTCTCCTGCTTATTTAAGCAGTTAAATAAAATATTAAATAGTTAATACCAGATAATGTTAAGAATTTTAGAAGTGAAATGTCTCAGATTTCAAAGTGTCAATCTGATATTTGTATGAAAATTGAGAGTTATTGGCCTTGTTGTAGACCCCTCCAAATTCATTGTCCATTAGGATACACGAAATTTTAGTCAAATATTTTGTAAGTTGTATCTCATTGTCTCTGCGACTGTAGTACAAGGACCAGAAATCTGTTAAACCAGCTTGTTGAATCTAGTTGTAGTATGATGGTGTTGGAGTTGAAAGGACTGGTCTGGGCTATTTTCAGAGTGGCCCTGTATTGGTTTTCTGCTCACTGAGCAGATCTGTGGGATAGAGTGTGAAAGCTGCTGCTGCATGTTAATTTGCTGGTCATGCCTGGCTGGGTTTGGCTGAGGTTGTTAATTACAGGAGTCCAGCAAACCACCTGATCACCCTCTGCTTCTCTCAATGGAGGCCCAAACGGCTGTTCCTCTCACTCATTCCTGCTCAAAGTCATTCTCAAGCTCGGTCCCAACTCATTCGGCATTCGTTGTTGTTTACCACTGCCCCAGTTCCTCCAAAAATAAGCTGGAAGTTGACGGTCAAAATGGTAGCAATAATGTAGAAAATCTCTCACTAATTTGACTGTACACAGGAGTGTTTGTCTGAGGGAATACCCTTTGATTCCCAAAGGAGATGTATCTTCTTTTTTTTTTTACTTGCTCCCTACACAGGGAGGTCAGAGTGCCAGTCAGCTGTAGACCAGTCAGAGCTGCTGGAGCTAGTAATGATTCAGTGTCTAGCTCAAATAAGCTTTGCTATCATAAGGGCTTGAGCACGGGTCCTCTGGTTGAAGGACAAATAATTAACTACATCACCTAATCAACTGAACAAGCTATATCTTAAGTAGGTATTGTTTTGTTCTCTTCAACTGGTGTAATCAAGCTCAGCTTTAACCTGTTGGTGAACTGCATGGGAACAACAGTGAATGTGTGCAAGTGTTGTTAGTGATAACAGTCAGGTGTGTTTGTTTGTGGGTGTAGGTGTGTGAGTTTGCAGCCAAAGATAATGCTTTTTTAAGGAAGCTCTGCACTCATCTTTAGAAGAAATTAAATCTGGTGTCATTATACCTTACTTTTCTCCATGTGCTAAGTGCTGGAGTCAGGGTCAACTAAAAGCATTGCTGTTGTAAGAGGAAATCACAAGGTGAATGCACCAGAGGAAACAATGAGAACAACACTGGAAGGGCTCTCAAGAAGGTCCTCTGTATGGCTGAAGTAAAGGCTGAGATCCCTTGACATCTGATTGTCCCCTTTTGTAAAACACTTTGGTTAGACTTGTAAATAACTTCAGCCTCTTATCATCTTTCATCCCACACTAATAGGCATGGTATTGACACTTAAGGGGTTTTGTCCAAGTATTGTTCAATATAACCACCATAGTAAGCAATCATAAATGGGTTTTATTAACTTTAGGGTATTTAGGCTTTTTGTCTTATTACCTTACAGGCTATCACACATTGAAGTTGAATCTGTATAAAAATCTGTCTAATAAAGTTTCTATGCTCCAACAGATATACATTTTTATAATTATGGTTTTTGTTGTGTTTCACAATGAAAATACAGGGTCTATAAATCATAGTGGGTTAATTAAGTTTTTTGACACTGATTAGCACAAATAGACTCTTAAATTAATCTGGACAAATTGATTTAAACTACACCATTGGCCAATATATAAGACAACCCTGATTATAAGATAAACATACAGCATTTGAAACAGTATGAGAATTCCTTTCGTAAGTAGAGGGCAAAACACATTATTATTTAGGCATTTGTTAGTGACACTGTGAATAGCTATTTGAGCAAGATTGTCTACTGTTGAGGTTAGGTGATGGCCATTAACAGGTCTTTGTCTGGTGTTACCTATTTCGATAGCAGCTTCTGTCATTATGGTCCTGGCATTTAGCATCTTAGCTCTTACCCTTAGCATGAGATCTGCAGAGCTGCTTGAGAGGGAGATTTGAAAGAAGAAGAATTGAGTAATGAGCCACAGAAACAGCTGTTCTAAACATTTAAATTATGGAGTAATCAGGGCGCCGAAGCACAATGCAAATTCCACCTAGAATTTTAAAATAATGATGTAATGGTAGTGGTAATATTAAAATTAATAAAGTAATAACAATAGGAATGATAGTGATAGGAATAATTATGATAATAATAGTAATAAGACTAATAATAACAATTGTAGTAGCAGTTGTCAGCATTCACAACTACAGCTCACATGATGCTTTGGGATATGTTGTTGTTGAATGTTAACAAAGTAATTCTTGGGCTCAATAACTGAAAACCTCAGGTACATAGTTCAGCTTTTTAGAAAGACCAATAAAAGAACCCTTTATGTGAAAAGTCATGGTGATACAGATAGTGGAAGAGACTAGAGGCCAGCTAGGAAAGCAGCCAGGTCCAGGTGCCTCTGCTGTATACAGCTAGACTGAGTAAATCAGCCAGCACTCGCCAGAAAGCAGGTGCGTGCAGAGACTAGTATGTTGTGAAGCAGCTGTAGTTGAGAGTGCAGACATATAGTCAGTGGGGGTAGGCAGGGTGTGTGGAATTTGCATGTTCTCCTCGTGTTTGCGTGGGTTTCGTTCAACAGGTGCTCACCATCAAAAAAACATGTATATTTGGTTCATTCTCCTGTGACTGCCCTTTACCAAGGCACTGGCTTAGAACTGGAGTTGGTCCCCGTGCGCTGCACAGTGGCTGGCCACTGCTCCTAATACTTAGGATGGGTTAAATGCAGAGAATGGATTTTACTATGCGTATGTGACAATAAACTTTCTTTGATTTGATTAACAGACTTTGGAAGTTAGTATACTATAAATCTATATTTTTGGCAACTTTTTCCACTTTTACATTTTTTGTCTCCAATCAGATTAATAAACAGTTTAGTGAACTGGTTAGGCAAATGGCTACAGGTGTTAGGGACATTAACTCTGTTATTTATGAATTCAATTTCTCTGCACACTTGTTCCTGCTATTAACGTGGCATGCGTGTGGCTTCCTCTGAACTGGTGGCAGTGTGAAGATTAGCATTTGGCAGTATAAAGAAGTCCTGTGCCACAACCCCTAGGACATTAGAATTGCAAACTATGTCATGATAAAAAAGTCATTAGCTACTTTTAGACTTTAGCTACTTCTTTTCTTTCTAGATAACCACTATTTCTAGAAGGCTTAGGAGCTAACTAGTTATAGATTTGTTTTCATGAGGCAACATGTTGTTAAATATAAACATTTAGTTAACCTATAGGATGTTTTTATATTCATAAACTGTACAGAAACTTTTGGAAAAGTTCTTGGTCTTGTTTTTATGTTTTTAGTCTGCGGTGTTACTATCATGTGTTTCGGGGCTTCGTTAAAACCCACATTTCAAATATGATATATATCACATGGTGTTGAATGAAAGACTTTTTACTTTTAGCTGCTGGCCTGCTGGAGAGCTAGAGATAGGATAACGCCAGTGCTCTGTGTTCTGCGGTGGATGATATCTGTGTGATTTTTACACAGTAGGCTACATGAAAAACCAGTTTGTCTAGTTGTACTGTTTACCTGTCCTGCTTTTATAATAGCCAGACCTAGCCCAAGACCTGCTGTTTACTGTGACACCACTTCTTACCAAGATTTGATCTCAAAGTGGATTTACATTTTATGTTGCCTTTCTGAATGCCCAAGTTCCTGCTAATCTGCCATGGATTTCCAGGTTTAAAGCCAAAGGAAAATAAACACTTAGCTTTGGCTTACACTATTAGCAGATTGCTACACAGAGTTGCAATAGTGTAAATTTTAGGTTGGCAATGCCAGTGACATGGGTAAATATCTATATATACACTTGTTTGTTTTTTCAGGTAGCACCTTTTTCTTTCCTTAATGTGTTCCCTTCTGTAAGCCCTCTAGTGACGACATTTGTCATGTAAATTAAGTGAGGGATCTGCTGAAGTTGAATGGCCATCACAACCAATAAAATGAAGTGTTGCCATAACTTTTGTTTTCAAATTCAAGTGGATGAAAACAGGGATGCCTGAAAAAACACATTAAGTGTTTTAAAGGGACTGAGAGTGGAGAGACAGTAATGTAGGTAAAACTTTTACCTACAAACGTTACTTTTTTAACGTTTTTTTGTTTTTTGTTTCCCTGAGAAACTGCCCTTGTTTTCTTTATTACATTGATTAGGGCTGATGTTTCTTCTTCTGTCCTTAATAAAAATAAAATGCTTCAGGCCTGCCTTTCTTTTGACTACAACCTGTTTGCATTTTAACATTATAAATGAACAGACAACAAGAGCAAGATTCTACTAGTATAACTTTTGATTTTAGAATTAAATAAGAATAATTTGTAGGTAGAGTTCCTTGCCATAGCACACCTACAGTGTCCATGTGACCTTGCATTTTGGTGAATTGTTGCAATTTATACCTTTTTGCTGGAAGGGAAGAAATTGAAAACAATTTGTTAGGTGTCCATCTTTAATTTTCTGTCCTCCATTTGAGGAAAGGCAGTGTCCAGAAGGAATCATTTTGCATGGAAACAAATGTAACCCTTGTGTTGATAAATGTAAGGATTTTAGGGCTACCTGAAGAGGAAGAGGGAAAGTTGCCGGTGTAGCAGCTCTTCAGTGCTAAGCTGCCGAGATAAGCCACTCTCTAATATGAGAGCTCATCCTGGGATAAGGTCAGGCTTTGCCAGTTCTACCATGACTCTTTCACACTGTGCTCTGCGTAGACTCATAGGCCCCAATCTGTTACACAGCTAGACACTGACTGCAAGATGAGAGGCATTCATGCAGTTTTTGGCACAGTGGCATCATAATGAAATTATATGTGCCAAAAGGGTTGGAATTGCAGGAAATGCCCTTTTCATAATGAGTACATTTCTTGATTGTTTTAATGCAGCTACAGTTTGTACTGAACCCCGAATCATAAACAATATGATGACACTCTTTCATTACTGTCTTACATTACTTCTTCAGAGCCATTACAAGCCTGTTGACATTTTAAAGAAGCATTAGTTATTACAGTCTGGCATACCTTATATGAATTGTAGCTCATGCTGTTCCTCTGTCAACTCAGAGAGAGCTGCATGCTTTGCTCCATTGCTTTAGTCTGGCAGAATGTTAATCATTCTCTGTGAATACATTGCTCAGAGAGAATGATACATTGCATAGTCAAGCCAGTTATTAATGTTTTCTCCTGACTAGCTATGGCAGCTCGAAATCAGCCAGCCCACTGCAGTCTTACATGGCTGTTAGTCAGAGTCGACAATTGCGCTATGCTGCAAACTGAAAGGTGTATAAGCTAAACCAATCTATAGAAGATGAGTCTCTTGTCAATACTGATAGAGAAAACTAAGTCAATTGGCTTCAATCGACCCCCTGATAAGGAACATCAATTTTGCCCAGTGAGTGCTGAATTATGATTGACATCACCAGACTGCCACAGCCTGGAGCAAATTCAACAGTATTAGAAGCAGCTGTGTGTTATCAAAGCCTCAAATGAGGCTCATGCAGCCTGCTACCTATTGTTACGCTGTAAAATCATGTGACAGACTTGCCCTCCTCAGCTGGTTTTAACACATTTATGATTAAACTCCTTTCACTGTGGTCAAATATCAACCTCCTCACGCAGCCATGGATCGCAAAACGCTGTCTGCAGCTG
Organism: Siniperca chuatsi; assembly: GCF_020085105.1. Lineage (NCBI taxonomy): Eukaryota > Metazoa > Chordata > Actinopteri > Centrarchiformes > Sinipercidae > Siniperca > Siniperca chuatsi. The sequence goes on along the minus strand of NC_058056.1, from coordinate 10,447,715 downwards.
ATTTCTGTTTTTCTCCATATGATTATTTTTTTATTTTCTCTGTGGTCAAAGAAAACATGATGACAACAACACATAAAATACAATATAGCATTTGAATGTACATAACATGCATTTAACAAAGAATTAAGTTCCTTGTATTTTATTTTTTTAACTTTTTGTTAAGGTAACACCTTGAAAGAGAAAATTTGAAACTATGGTAAGAAAATTTGGTTTACTTTTTTTGTATTAATTTATTGTGTAAAAATGCAAATCAGCTAAAATGTGGCTTGTGTAGCTTTCGTTCTCTAAAAAAGGGTGATATTAAAATGTTTTTTGGTATTATTATACAGCACATGACTTTGAACTTAATACTTTCTGTACTAATATTAAAAAATGTAATTGATGAAAAGTAGCATTTTTGAAGTGGTTAAAGTACTGCATCTGTCAGCGTGCCTTTTGTGGTCCCCGTCATGCATATCCTCAGATGATCGATTTTGTGCAGTCTCTTTAATTTTCTCAGGGTCCGTCTGTGTTTGTAGACAAGCATTTAGGGAGGGAAGCGCCATCTATGGTGCATCCATCAGCTTCCACATTAGCTACCACCCCCGTATCTCTTCTACGATGTGTTGGCGCCCTCCAGGCATCCCTCTGCCGGGGCCCTTAAAAGAATCCTCTGTGTCTGATCTGAGCATACTGCCAAAGAAACGTATCAGTCTTTTCTGTCTCTTCATCTCCTTTCTGGCAAGAATATTGTGCACCTGCAGTGTTAGCTAGCCCAGAGCTAATGCAAATGAGTGTATGTTTGATCAAAGGCCTGATTAGACTGCCTTTTGAGTATGACATGGCATATTGATGATTCTGCTTTAGGTGGTTTAAATGGCATACATTGTAAGTTGCCCAGAGGGTTAAATATGGTTTGACACAACCTTTGAACATTAAATGTGAGTACTTATTATTGCATGTGTTGCGTGCTGATTAAGTTTGAACAGGGAGCTGTGGGCAGAGTAGCCAGACGTTTGGTTTTGATTGTGTAAATACACCATAGGCTTCAGCTGACTAGATGACCTTCACCCGTTTAGCTAACAAGCCCTATGTGCACACTGCTGTGTGCACTCTCTTAGTGCTTGCTGGGCAAACCCAGTTTAACGTCAGTTCATTAGAATAGCAAGCAACAGAAAGAGACTAATTATTCAGTTAAAAAATAATTTTGCACTGACATCTGGGTGGAATATTTTTCCTTTTCCTTTTTGTGGAAATGACAGTGAGTTTATAATATCTGCTTCCACAGAACATTTTGAGAAGATGCTGTGTTTTTCTGCCCGTATAAATTTAATTTCAAAATATGAAATTATATTCTGGCCCTCAACTCTGGCTGCACATTATTTTCCAGCTGGTCCTCTTACATGGGACATCTGCCCTTCCCTGACAGTTAACAGGAAACCTATCACAATGGAGAACAGTGTCATCCAACCCAAACCTGCCATGGCTGGTCTGTTTGGCATGTGTTTATTAATTGCACTAGAGATTGCAGGTCTCTGCATCATTAAGTTATCACTGTCAGCAGTATCTAGACTATTGTTCATACAGTTTTTAGTCAGTTAATAATAAGGCTGACTTAATGATCCCCTTGCAAATGATGGGCAATAACTGAGTATTTAGCTTCAGTCAATAAGAAGTAGAATTACTGGGATAGCATTTGGGGCTACAATTGACCCCTGGTTTGTTTTGTTACTGAACTTGGCTGGGTTTTCTTAGCACCCCTCCATCCCTTCTCTTTTCCCTTTTATTGGTTCTTCAGCACTCCCTTCTACAAGAAGTGTTGTTATGTGTGAATCACATCACTGAGTGTTGGCATTAACTTAGCTTCCTCAAACAGAGGGGTTCTGAAAACAAGAGAACCTAGCTATCCGCTCATTCAGCTGCATTCACCAGACACAAGAGGGGTGTACTACAAAGCAAGTTCGACATAGCCAGGCTTTCTTTGCATTAGCAGACTCGACAAAACCTAAAACCCCAATCAGAGATAATTGGTATCATGACAGTGGTTATCAACTTTCTTTGTTAACCCAGGTTTTCTTCATCAGGCTCTGTCCCATAAAAGGGGGCATTTGACACATCATCTTCTTCTTCCGCACAAAATGGACCGATTGCATGCCGCCTACTTCAGTCAAGAGGAACGGGTTGTTCTAATAGAGAGCTGTGAAGAATATAAAAAACAAATATTATAGCAAAAAGCAAAACTGTTGCTGCAAATAAGGCAAGAGGAATGCTGGCAGAAAATTGCTGATCGACTCTCAATGCCTCCCTTTCTAATGTGACAACTGCACATTGTAGAGCTCTTAAACTTTAAACTTGCTACATTTAAACATTATACTCAAGAAATGCATTTAAGTCTGACACTGTCCCATACTGAAGGATACGTGGAAATCGATTTAGTTTTTGGCTAAATCAAAGTGAAATGAATTATATCGATTTTATATGATCCGTGATGAATACCAATAGACTAATCAATTTTCTAATCGGTGTTCTATTAGCTGCAGTAGCAGCAGTGTAAAACGGACTTGGCAGCAAAGCAGGACCAAGCATAAAAACATCATCCAAAGTGATATGTAGTTGCTGTGCCTTTATCATTCTTTTAGTGTATTGATGATGCTGTTTAAAATTTAAAGTGTTAGTATTACTGAACGAATTGTAAAGCAAACAGGGAAAAAAATATTTTCTGCATCACCAACTGAATGCATGTAGGTTCCCGTGGCAAAAAAACACAACGAGATGCATACAGTTTGCGCTACTGTAATTGCACAGCTTCGTTCGGTTGTGGCACTAACGTACTGATCAACAAGTTTGCTTAATATAACATATTCCCTCAGCTAAGTCTATGTGGCTCATAGAGAATATCGTCAGGAAAAGAATTAGTGAAAGGGCGGCGCTCGTTAAAGCTGATTTTAAATCCGAAACTCTGAACATAACCTCCTCCGCAAGTTAGGTGTGCAGCGTAAGTTACCATGGCGATCTAGCCAGGTTAAAAAAGAGCCACCTTTGTCACATTAAAATCTCTGGCTTTAGGCTCAACATACCTCGCTAACCCATTAATCTTGCTTCGTAGTACACCTCTAAGGTTTCCTCCCACCATAACAGCCCTGTGTGATCACAACTCTCTACAGCTGCTGTTCATCCAGCACTGTTTTCCTGTCTGTGACATGAGAATCTTGCAGATGGAGGGGTGTCAATTGAAGGACACACTTATCTTGTTGGGCTCAAACTAGGATACAGTATTATCCCCTGCATTCCCAGGGCCCAGAGAACAGGTTCTGTCTCTTTCTGTCCACATGCTGTTACCTGAGAAGTCAGTAACGCCTATTGAGGGAAGGGTCGAGTTGGATATTGCTGACAACCATTGTACAACTTCATCCTTTCAACCAAACATTTCCTTTATAAAAAGTAAGACCCAAACCAGAGAGCAGGAAGAAAAAAAAAAGAGGAGAACTTGAACTCAGCCTGTAGATCATTACTGGCACGGTGTGCCACTGCTAACACACAGTACAGAATTCTGGCTTTATTTCTCACTAGCTTTAATTTATTAACTTTGTTATGGTTGTCATAGCTTTCACATAAACTTTTACTAGTACACCTTCCTTAAGTGAATCAGAGGTAATAACCAAAGGGACCAACTTATTCAGCCTGACAGTGCTGCTATAATGATCATATTCTGGAGTTGAGCTCACATGAAAAATGTAATTTTGATGGCATGATGTATTTTATCTTTTTTTAAATCAAATTTTTAGCATATACAAGACAAACAAGAATTCTGAAATATTTGTTTTTGTATTTTGGTTAATAATATAAAAATGTTGCTTAATGTTATCCCGTTTGGTACATATTGTCTGTATAAAGACTTAGTATGCAGATGGTTTTGCTCATGCATGAGGATGAAAGCTCATCTTTGACCCTTTGACATAATTTATGCAGCTTGGACAGAAACCTAGTACCGATACCCCTTGAATTTTAGAGTTTGACTGTCTTTGTCTGAATTTCACTACTAGGAGGCTGATCAGTGTCTTGTCAGCCTTTTCCAAGATGGTTAGTGTCCACCTAAGATTCTTGTTTGCTGTCAGAAGGCCTGTGATCTTCAATTTATTATTATTTTTCTTATCTCCCCTTAAGGCCTCTCCCTCCCACTGTCATGGTCCAGTGGCTGGTTAGGGGCATTTGAGCAGATGGGGAGCAGTGAGTCTGAAGGCTGGAGATCACCAGATGATGGCCCTGTGACATGCAGCATGACATATGAAATTGACCCATCCCCCATGAGCTTCTCAAGCACCAAACAATATTCAAATTAAAGTTGCTTGATTATCATACAGACTTCCTCTCTGTTCTTTCGCTATCTTTCTAATGTACACAGTAACACAATTTTCACTGATCAGACCTATTTGATATTAAGAAATTATATTTTTTTATTGTTTAATTAGACATGTTAAAGTCTTGATTGATATTATTTTCCTTGGAACTGATCTTAAAGGAACAGACTTTAGTACTGGTCTAATTATAGAACACAGGGCCAAAGCTATTTTTTGTCTGTTTGTCTGAGGGATACTAGTGGATGTGAAAGCATTAAGCAAGTCTGCTGTAATTTGGCTCAAACCAGTTTTATCTGAACAGCACCCCACTTACTGTCATGCATGATAAACATGCTCATGCTGTCTCAAAAACAACACACATACACTGACCCTTGTGCGCTGTAAATTTAGTTTCACTAAGGATTTTATCATCCTCTCCTTTCCTCTCTTACACTGTTTCCCGAGCTTGCAGGTTAACCAGCATTCAGGAAACCCTCCCAACAGAATAAACAGTTAAACAATTTTAACACGTGATGCACGTGATGACTGGAGCTCCTTCGGACCCCAACCCTCGGGTGTTGGTTTGGCTCACATTTCTGGTCCTTAATAACTAGAATAGCTTTATTGGAGAGTCACATGCATGACTTAAAAAGCAATTTTTAGGTTTGCAGCAGCTACGAATTAATGTGTAGGAAAATGATATAGACATTGGATTTTCTAAAAGCAAACAAACAAAAACAAAATCTATTTGTACCCTTAAAGTGACATTTAGACAATCTTTTTAGCCACATTTAGCAATAAAGCAGTTGTTTTTCGTCTTTGAGGGGTGTTTGTCAGGGGAAAAGCTCTAGTCCATTCTCCACAGTTGACTGCACATCTCCAGTATAATGGCCCATGGGATTTTCAGGCAGGAGTGTTGTTTTGGTACAGCAGAGCAGTTTGTAATTCCAGCTACCTTTACTGAAGACAAGCCAGCTAAATTAGCTGATGCTGGCAGCTATGAGACAAACCCAAAGAAACCACTGCTAGCAACAGTGGGAAGAAACCAGTATATTCAGTGTGTCTGTAACTAAACACCATATAAATGGTGTATGCATTGCATATTTGTCAGATAGAATATTAGTCACAACAGTAGTATTAGTTTACCACTGACAAGCAGACTTTGCCCATACCCACAGCCTCTGGTGTTGGCTGTTGCAGCTCTTGCCAGAGGGGAGAATTGCTGTATGCACTTTTCACTGGCTGTGATACTAAGTCACTGCATGGACAATCATTACTCCTACCATTAAATGTTTCCTTAAGGTCCACGGTGTGTGTGAGAGTGTGCACTCTTGTGTGTCAGTGTTTGTGAATTGAGTAGATGTGATTAGCTTCATGCCAGGAGCAAGGAGCATTTAATGAAGTGTTGCCGTCTTTGAGAGATTCGAGTTCGAGCATTGGATGTGTTCTTTTGTGTTCAGGACTGAGTGGGGAAAAATGCAATTGAAAAATGTAGAGATCTGATTCTTACATTTTTCAATGAAGAATTAGTCTCTGGCTACCTGTGAGTGTTAGAATAGTTTTTGAGATTTTATTGATACTTTTAAAGCCACATCTGATTCCAGCTCCTAGTTTCGTATTAGACCTCTTACCTTTCAAAGAGCCAGTCGGCCACCTGTGATCTTCAGATGATGCCTTGCTGGTTTTTCCTACATCAAGGCTGAAAACTAAAGGCAGTCATGCCTTTGACTTGATCTTCCTATAATACATCTTCATTATCTTTGCCCTGAGATTAAAGCAAAGATAATGAAGACGGAGTCTTTGTCATACACTACATAATTCCAGCACTCCCCATGAGCTGGACTGCTTCTGGGAGTCTTCCAGTTTGCCATGTGGTAGAAGGAGAATTGCAACAGAAGGTGAACCTTAATTGCTGTTATTGTGCCAGGACTCCTCCTGGCCTATATTTGATTATTCAGACCTGGCCTATCTCATTACTACAGTTGTATGGCAAGTAGGGGTTCATTACATGAAGAATTTGGGATTTTGTCAGTCTGTTTATGACTGCATACATGTACCACCTATTTCTCTCATTAACTATTGCAGCCTGAGCTTGTTTGGCCATCAATGTACCTGAGCCCGGCCTCGATCTATACCACCCCTGTCCATCTCCAAAAGACCACAAGAGATAATCCCCAAACTCATCCAAGCTGAGATGAGAAACTAACATCCTAAATGGTGACTGAAAACCTGAAGAAAATTGTCCTACAGGCTGGAACACCAGAGTGTATTTACTGAGTGCCTTTTCAGGCATGCTTTGGCTTTTGCTAAAAGTGTAGAAGATCCTGGGAATGTAACACACTCCTCTAGTCAACGGTAATCAACATATTGTGGAGCAGTGTATAGGTCTGCAGCAGAGAGCGGAATAATCTCAATACTAGAGTTGAACATAAGTTCAGTAGCACATTGAGGCGAGTTCCCGTTCAAAGATGTGTGTCTTTGTACATGAAGTCTTGAATTATGTTTTTCTTTCCACCTGAAACAGCATGAATTTAAGAGGAATCATTTATACGGCATCACATCATAAACAGAAAAAGGATTTTTTTTTAGAAATCTCTGCACTTATTCAGGGATTGTGAAATGATCTGATTGGGAGGCAAAGTTGTTTCTCAACACCTCCAAAAAGCCTGTCATCATTACACTAATGATTGCAGGTAAGTTGTGGGGGGAAGTTACGCAGGGTAAGGAAGTGAAGCAATTTACCTTGATGTAAAACTGTCTTCAAAAAGGGAAACAAGTGGAAAGTCTTCTGTGCAACAGTAATGTTAAACGTTGTCGCTTTTGAACTAAAGAGACTAGCAGTTTTAAATGAAAGAAAAACACTCACAGAAAAACTCGGGTATCTCAAAATAAGTTGTAAAAGGTTTGTAGTGGTATGTTCAACTTTCTGTACACTGAACAACAAACTGACACATTTACACACACAATTAACATGTCATAGCTCCTAGTACAGCTGAGCAATACTGACAAAAGTATTTGGGTGGCTGTTGGTGGTGGCTGAAAATCTTTAGCAAAATTGATATTATGACAAAACAAGTAGGATCATTTATTGTTTATTTAAATACGTTTGGGTTATTGTATCATTAACTGTAGGGGAGCCATTAAGATCAAGAAAACACAAATGAAAGCTATACCACGATATTATGATTACCAGAATTCTAGAATTCTATTCTCATTTCATGAGATATCTATATCAAGTTGTTGCCCAGATCCAGATTTAATGTGTGTCTTAACAATAAGATATAATGTTCTATCTTCATGTAGGAAACTTTCATGATGTCACTGACAGTGTTTCCTTTTTTTTCCACAGATATCATTGACAAGAGTGAACTAAAGCCGTTCTTCGAGAACAACTGTTCTCAGATTTATTTTATCTTCTATGAAAATTTCATTACACTGGAAAGCAACTTAAAACAAAAAGGTGAGTACAAACTTATCTTTCTTTTTTGCACACTCACTAGTTGACCACCACCCTCAATATTGGTTCAATAATTAACCCTCTCCCTACTCTCTATGGTAAGTGTTACGGTAATGGTTAATTTCCCTCTGCCCTACATTTACAGAGCAATGAGCATAGGCCCATAGATAAGCAATTTCTGGATATGTCCAGTATAATTCTGTGTGTTGAGCCAGACTCCAACACTATTGGGGGTAGGGAATATGCTCACCGGGAGTATGCTCTCATGGTAACACAAGTTCCTTTGAATAAGTGTTCACGAAATGACCAGTATTATTGTTACATTATTGATGAGGCTAATGCAGTATAGCTCCGGGTTATGTGTTTAAAAACCTAAGTACTTTCCTTGTGTTTCAGGGAACAAATCTCAAAGGGAGGAGCTGGACTCTATCCTCTTTATTTTTGAAGTAAGTAATCTCTCCTTTTCTGTGTTGTTGTCTCCATCTCTTCTCGTCTTCCACTGACAGCTGCTAAAGCCTCAACCTGTTTACTGCTGAATGCTGCGGTGGGACCATAGTTTCCATGGTGCCATACTGCAACTCTTGAATTTGCCACAAATAACCTAGAAATCAATTGGAGATGATTGGAGATGAAAAAACCCTTTTCTCAGTCATTTTTTAGTCTTTGACAGGTTGTGGGAGAGCTTTCAGTTCATTTCTGGTTTAAAACCTAGGTGTGTATGCAAATCAGAGGAGGTATGTCTATGTGCGCAATGCATTGTTGGCTCTGTTGCCCCTCCCTCTGTTTTTCTGAACACTCTGAACACTTATGTTGCAAGGCAGGTTAAAGTCCCTTACCTTGTTTTCCCACCTGACTGCAGAGACAGCTCCAGTTTCCAATACAAACAGTCAGCTCTCCAGTTACATTTGCTGCAGGCAGGACTGTAAGGAAGGCAGCAGATAAAAAAAAATAAATAAATAAAAATGGGGGGCAGTCTGTGTCCCTCTTTGTACAGTATGTCTTGTCCTAGTTTTTCTGATCACCTGGGAGCACTGTGTGGGAGTGTTCCTTACATTATGTCTAACATTGAGTAAGTCATTCTAGCTTAGAAAGCACAGAAGAGGATCTTTAACTTTGGATTCAGGCCGACTGACCATTTCATTTAGTTGTTACAGTAGCATCGGGCCAGACTCTGCTGTTGTCTGTCTGTAGCTACGGATTCCTAATTTGCTAGTCAGGCATATCGAATATAACTTGGACTCTATTTTAATGTTATCACGTTACATCTTTTTTGGTTCTGTCTGGGTGATGCATTATGTACTTAGTAGTGCATTTTAATGCATACGTTATTTTGTTTGTCTGCTGGTGTTCATTCAGGTTGGCAGTTTTTGTAGAATTCTTTTGTAGACTCAGTTATTCAGGTTTGTAATATATGGCCTTCTTAGCTTGCTCTTTGAAAGATATTTTAATATTTATTCAAAATGAAAATGTTCATTAAGAGTGGTGATCCCCATCTGTTTAGAATAAAAGACTCACTAGATGTCCCTCCAGTTTTCTCCACTCCTCACCAAGACTTCCTCCTTGTCTGTCCGCACACATCCAGTCATCTAACCTGTAAATAAAGCCTGGATTCATGCCTCCATACATATTTATGGAGTCATCTTTTCAAAAAGAACTAACATTGAAAGCAGCTTAACCCTCATTTGTCCCCTTTTAGCCCCTGCCTGGGACGACGTGTGCTTTTACCCGTGCACTGAGAAGATAAGCTTGCTTTGAGTGGTGTGTACAGGGCAGATACAGGGTTGCTTTGATCCTGAGCCCTGCTACACTGTGCGGACTTTCTCTTTACGCCATATTAGATTAGGCCTATTGGATCATATGTGGTCGTGAATATGATATCAATGGATACATTTGTGCTCACAAACATGCACTACTAATATGTGTCATGTTATCCCAGAGTTATGTTATGTAACTCAGGGACATGACAAATGCGGTAAAAGATTAACTAATACGATATTTTGAGGCAAGTGGATTGTGCATCCTAATCATTTTCTTTTCTGCAACAAGTATAGTTATGTATAACATATGTTGAATTTAAATTTGTAGCATTTTTATCATAAACCCAATTTCTCAGTGCATTTTGTAAATGTGTATCATTTGTTTTAGTCACAGAAGTCAACCTACCAAAACATAAGCCCCAGCAGCCTTTGTCCAAAAAGCCTCAGAGCGGTGTGTAGAATAGGCTATGAATGGATAATGGCTGGGACAAAGGCCATTTTGCAGCTTTGTGCTTTGTAACACACTTTAATGCTGTATGACAGGTTAAGAAGAACAACACAGCTCAACATCGCTGCCCCTCTTATTCTGTGTAAGAATTTCCCTGGAAAGCCACTGTTATGTCCTCATCTCTCCAGGCACATAGGATATATAGTCCCCCGCACTCTCCATCACCTGAGTCCCTCCTTGCATTCAAATCTGGCAAACCTATACACTACATGTCTCCAGTGTGTGTGTGTTTGCTTCGAGCTGGCTATGTGGGGATTACTTTGCTGTCATGATGAGGTATGTGACGCCTTTTTCGTGGGTTGCTGTGGGGGAGTATGATCCCCGATTCTGAGCCTGACTGAGTAATGGATATCTAGAGGGGGTAATCTTTTGTCCCTCCCCCTGATCTCTGCTGGAACACCCCACCCCCACCGCTACCATCAGCCATTACCATTCCCTTCCAGGATCTCTTTGTGTCTGCTGCCACGAAGGCATCCACCATGGCAGCTTGTGATACTGCACCAGAACTGACATACATGAGAGACCTGATTTCTGTGAGAATGCAACAACATTGCTGGATGATGCAGGATAGAAAAGTCTCTTCTGATAATTTACATTGCTTTTAGTTTTAATATTGCTGTACTGAAGGCTTTGGTTTTTCAACACGTAAAACCAGAGTTGACCAACAAATTCATTCAATGCCTTTTGTAACTTCCATTCAGTATTGACCTATTAGAATCATTACAGATAAAGGTCCATGTTCTTTTCTTAAATTAGAGGTTCGAGCTCATTGACCCAATGTGAAAATACTCCATTGCCATAGTATTCACCCTCCTTTACTATGACGCAACTAAATCATCACTGGTGCTTCTTATTGGTTTTAGAAGTCACATCAGTGGAGACCTGTGTGTAATCAAGGTGTGACAAGTGATTGTAAGTTAAATACACTTGTATATGGAGCTGCTTGTTAGTCAGTTCCCTGGCAATAGCTAGCTCATGAAGACAAAGGAACATTCAAACTAATTCAGCAACCAGGCCAGTGAAAAGAATATGAAAAACTTTTCAAGGTGCTGCATAGTCATAGAAAATGGAAAGAATATTGTACAGCTGTAAATCTGCTTAGAACGGGCCATCCTTAGAAACCGAGTGTCAGTATGAGATGGGCAGTAGTAAGAGGAGGCTGTTTGTCAGAAGGCACATGGAAGACTCAAAGTGTATAAAGGGTTTATGGTCTGATGAGACCAAAATTGATGCGTTTTAACTTTCGTGCTAAGTACTTTGTTTAAGCCAAGCATGACACATCAGCAGAAACACACCATCCCCATCACAAAGCAGCATGGTGGTGGCAGCATCATGCTGTGGGGATGCTTCACTGCAACACAGTTTGGAAGGCTTTTGAAGGTAGAGGGTTAAATGACTACTGCGTGCAAGAGATTTGCAACTAGCACAACAGTGACCCCAAATGTTTAAAGCCCAAGCTTTAAACTAAAATCTTTATGTCCTGGAGTGGCAAACTCTGAGTTTAGACATCAACCCTTGGAAGGGTTGAACACTCATGCCATCACCTTAATTTGATGCCATATTTGTACTTAATTTATTTGTTTTTAATGATTTCGTCTTTCTGTTGATCAGTATCAAAAGAGCTTAATTAAACCACTGTGATTAAAGTATTAAACAATTAAACATGAAAATGTTCATGGGGGGTGCTTATACTATATTTTAGCAATTCATTTTTCCATGGCAATTTAGCTTTTTTTTTTTTAAATTTAAGTTTGTAATGGTAAGTGTTCAGCAAAGAGAGTTTTAGAGCGTCAATACTAGGCAGGTGTGTGAGACAATGTCGTTGTCAGGTGGATAATGTCTGTCTGCCGTTGGCAGCCATTTCTATATTGTATTGGAGTCAAGATTTTGGAGTTTGTTCTAATCAGCTCTCATGTCACCTCTTGCTGCTGCACAGATAAATTGCAAGAAAATGTAAGTACATAGTGAGAAAGGTACTGAAAAGCTTTTGTAGATGGACACTAATTACGCAGCATGTGTGGGTGTAGTTATAGGAATGAAACCAGCTGAGACCACTTTCTGTAATAGAAAACTGTTTTGCTGTCACAAGACCAGATTGAGCTCTCTCAGGCCTTGAGGGAGTCCAGTTTGTTTACGCTCTCGTGTGACTGTAGATGACCTCTCACTGTCTGAAAGCAGTTCGATCCTGGTGCCACTAAGGTTGTGGGACAGGTTAAAAGACAGCTCTGGGACCAACAAAACTCAGAGGGAAGTCTGTGCATATGCACTTTCTGTCGAGGATATGACCTCACCATGACCTGTCGTCTGTCATCCGGACCTGAATCAGCATTCCGAATTCCCCTTGTCATCCTCTCTGCAAAAACCCCTCATCTATATTTGACACTTGACTTGCTGAGTTGCCTTATATGGGTAATTCTGCTTATTATATCTAGTTAACCTTATTTTTAATTCAGCTCAGGTGTAATGCAAAAGCTATCTTTTTGAAAATTGCAGAAAGTCAGAGGCTTTTGACTGATTTACCTTTATTCAACCAAGATAGTCACTTGTCCAAAATGACAGCACAACTATCTTCAGAAAATCACAACAGAACCATCAGAAACTAAATCAGAACCAGCATATACAGTAAGCAGCGGAATACAGAAAAGGAAAGAGAGCCTAAAAGCAAGAGTTTCTAAAAAAAATTTAACATTCACAAATGAAGACCCAGTAAGGAGAAATGAGGCATATTGTTGTCCACCTGCCATAGCTCATGGCAAACAGACATTCATTTAAGCACTGTGTATGTAAATTGTCAGTAAAGTAATTAGTAAGTAGGTAAGTAATAACACAGTGTCTCTCTGTTTCATAAACACCCATCAAAAATATTTTTCTGTCTGGTGTAATGGCATCATATTCCTCTTGATGCACATCTTAGGTTGAATCACTGAAACTCTACATGTTGGCTAACATGTTGCTGAAAAATGAACCCAGGGCCATTTATCGAAGTGTTTTTTTCCCTCCCTCTTAGTCCTAGTTATGACTGAGTTCACCAGCAGGGGGTAATTGGTTAATGCATGAATGCAAATTTACTAAGTGTAGCTTGGGTCTGCACATGGAACAGGCTGAGTGAATTAATCTTGATGTCTGAGGCTATGGTTTAACATATTTTAAAGATAACTATTTTTGTCACACGCAACGGCACTAATTTATAAAGATTTTGTGGATGCATATTTTTATAAATGTATGGCTTAGTTGGTATGTAATTTAGCTTTCTTCCTTTGTCCAAAACTATTCATGCCTAATCATGAAAATAATTTCAAAATGATCCTAGAGGAAACCTAGTGCAGCTTGGCTTTCACATAGAGCAAAGAGGCTGTGGCTGAGCTAACTGGCAATTGGACTGAGAAGGAGTTTTATTGCACTCTACTGCTGCCACCCACTGGATACAGAGGAGAATGAATCTTGGTCATTTTGTTTATAGTTAAGTGTATTTTGGTAAATTATTCTAAAATAAAACTCTCAGGCTTTAACTCCAGTATATATTAGGGACATATGAGATATGACCTTTACCAACCAATAATGAGGGCAAGCTAAGAAATTCGGTTAGCATGTAAATAAGCATTCTGGTTTGGTCTATGCTGTTTAGACTTACCTTACAAAGCATTTTAAACAAAGCAGGTGTGTAATCGATGTCTTTTCTCACACTGTACATCAGGCCTACAAGTGATTTCAGGGTCTCATTTCGTTTTGTAAGCCAAAATATGTAATGTGAAGATAACACTTGTTTACCTACACTATTTACTGTGTTTTGCCATCTTTTATTATGTGAGTGACACACTGGTCATTTTGTGATTACTGCATGTACATCTTGTGTTAGTAGGTTTGCTGTATGTTAATAGGTTAGTGCTTTGATTTCAGTGTCCTCAGATGGTATAAAAATCTCAGAAACAATATGTAAATGAGTACAGTTCTTCTGAGAGTACTGCATGTCTATTGCTGCCGTCAAAAAGCCCTTGTAGACCACCTCTTGGAGAAGTGTATTCTGTGTCATGTTCAGGCCATGCGACTGGAAATCTAAGTGTGGATCATGTAAATGTGTTAAGGCTGTAGTTGTACCACAGTAATGCCCCCATCTTTATGCTGGAGTATGGCTGCAGATTATAGTAACTCCACCAACCCTCAGTCCGGCAGACTCTGCATTTGCCTCATATCAGCCAGTAAATTCCTCATTGTTGCAGCCGCCATTCCAGCTCCGCAGGGAGTCTTTCTAAGCTAGCTTCTCCATCTCATTCCCACTCTCCTATCCTGGTGCTCTGTAAGGAGAGAGAATGACAGTGTTATTGTGTCTGCTCGCGCGCGCACACGCACACCACACACACACACACACACACACACACACACACACACACACACACACACACACACAGAGTGAAAGGCTTAAGCAGGCTACCCTGCTGTGTTACCGCCTAGCATAATGTGTCTGCTGCCCCAAGGAGACAGAGTGAAGGAGGCCAGTACAGAGCCTGTACAGAGACGTAATAATCCCACACGGGATCAATAGCAAGGTGGAGCAACATGCCTGTACACGCATACCATCACGTCTGTGGATCAGAGAGAAACTGAATAGCACAGATAGTCATCCAGCGCCCCCTTTAAGTGATGTATGTCTTTCAGTATCACCGCTGTCACTGATAATGACAGGGATTTAGTCTCAGAGGACAAGAAGGGAAAGTTAAAGATAGAGGATGACAAGGGAAGAAGGAAGTTGATGACAAACTGAGACACTCAAAACATGAGATGACTTCTGGACCACAATAGCTCTCAGCATAATGTGGTGTAGCACATGGCAAAACATTTTTTTTATCATATGCAATCTTTAAGAGCAATTCTATTGTGGTAATCTGAAGATTTTACAACAGAACAATTATTTAGTTTATTAGCAAACTATAACTTACATTTTACCATGTAAAAATGACATGAAATATTGTTGGCTATATCATTTGAAAATTACAAATGTATTTTTATAAGCTACCTAACATTTGTATTCACTCAAAGTTATCAACTTCAGTTTCTGGTTTAATAGTTTTATGTACAGAAGTCTTATTGTTGATTACAAAAGCTTTGATTTGACAGTTTCCTTTTTCTCCTATGCCATTAAATGATGCTCTATGGTCCCTGAAGCTTTCTCTCATACTCTCATAGTCATATTTCTTAGTGTCTTTTCTTTTCCTCACTCAGACGCTACCATAGCACTTTGCATCTGTTGCTCTTTCATGCACATTTTTTTTGTTATGCTCTGTATCCTTCTCTTGCCTGTGTTTCTCACTCTCCAGGGCAGATGAGCTTTTTATCATGCTGGCCAGAGTTGGTTGAGTGGGTCAGAGCTGCATACGTAAAGCAGTAAAGGACAGACTTGACCTCTACATTGCAATCATGAAGTCTTATTGGGTCAGTGATTAGGATTTGATGAGAAGTGAGCCATTGGGGCATCAGTTGCTCACAGTGCACTGACTATTAACTAGCCATGTGTGCATGCACGCACACATCTGCAGTCCCCCAGCCTTTTTTTCATCTCTCCAGAGGGACCCAGTTAACCTGTCACTGCATTCAAGAATAATGATAGGCTGCTGAAAGGTTAGGGCGCTCTAATTGAGTTGTAAAGCGGTTGTTGGCGGAGGTGATGACATTTCTCAGTGCTGTCCTGTGTCACAGGGATCTGCAGACATGCTAGGCCAAGTGGAGGGAAAATGTAGGGAAACTGCATTCCTTAAGCGTACACTGCTTTGGCAAAACAGTGTCACTTACCAAAACAAAGTCACTTGTTGTTGTTTCCTCCCTCTTTTATTTTAGGATCGAGTAAAGAACACATGGCTGTAACTAACAGTTGTTTCCATTGTTGCTTAATCTACCAATTTTTTTCTTGATTAATCAGTTAATTGTTTGGTTTATAAAATGTCAGCAAATAGTAAAACAAAATGTCCATTGCAAGTTCCCAGAGCCCAAGATGACGTCCCCAAACGGCTAACTTTGTCCAACCAACAGTCCAAAATCCAAAGATATTCAATTTACTATTGCGTAAGATTAAGAAAACCAGAAAATAACCAGTGGATGTTTGCTATTTTTGCATAAAATAAATTTTCTGTTGATCAGCTCTAAAGGAAAATGTATTCTTCAGAGTAGAGCCAGGAGCTGGTCAGTACGTAGTTTCTTGCTTAAAGAGCAAAGTGAATGGTGAAGGACAAAGTCCCTACTGTGTAACCTAATGCTGTTCTATTGTTGTTGCTGAAATGTGCCAAACTTTGATAACTAATCACTTACTAAACCTAATCTTAACTTTTTCTATATTTTCATCAGAAAATTCTACAACTTCTGCCTGAGAAAATCTACAACCGATGGCAGTTTCACAGTATAGGTATGTATGTATGTATGTAATACATATGAAATACTTGGCACTACCTTGAATGCTAAGCTTTGTCTCTGTTACATCTGACAGGTACTGTGTATGTGTCTTTCCTCCTTAAGCTTCTGTAACCTCTAAGATACTCTTCGGGACAAAAAACGTCACCACGACTATGCCTAAGCCTTCCATAATGAAGAGAAAATAATTAGTCTTAGAAGGGGATGTAAATAGGAAATGCAAATGAGCACTTCATTTGAAATGCAAATAAGTAATTGAATTATGCTGGCATGATTTCAGTCCAACACAAAAAAGGAAAACCCTTGCAAGAAGCGATAACCCCAATTATAACTGTTGTTTGTCAGCCGTTGGCAGCTAAACAGTCTAGGTCTAGATCACTGTTGTAGATTGGCCTTCCCCTCCGGCTTGTAATTCCAAATATCCAGACTCATCTGGGGTCGGATGCCCCAGACAAATTCAAATTTTTTCAGTCATTGGACAACAAATCATAACAGGTTTAAGGCTGCTTCTTGGCCTTTTCCTGAACTCACATAGAATTCTCTTTGGCCCTCATCAGTTCATGTGTCACTGGTCAAGATGCTATGCTGTCACTATGTACTTCTGCTTTGAAGAATGTGTGGTCGCAGCTGGAATGCTTCTCGCCATACCTGAGTTTTAATTGAATTGAATGAAGATTTTTTCTTTCACATAATTTTTTATCACATTCTGCATCCAGTAGCATTGCTGAAAGGATTTCAGTGCCCTGGGACAAAAGTCCTTGTGGTGGGTAGGATAGGTCAGGAATGACATTAATGACTTGAAGTGATTTTGTCCTTTTAGCTGAGGATTGCAAGGTTACAGACATTTGACACAGGCCATTGAAAGCTGAAGAAAACCTTTTATCATCCTCTGTCTGCTTACTTGTAAATCCTTCTGTCCTGAGCCCAAGGCCTATGAAAGTCTTTCTTTACACCTTTTTGTGTTGAACATAAAAATATTATTGATTTAACCAGACAAACACACTTAGAAACTCACATGCAAACATGTCAGCTTTGCTAAACTTTTAAAAGAACTCAGCCAGTTCTTCATGGCTACCACTTAAATATGTCTGGGACAAATCACTCAGTTAAGGACCTTGACTTAAGACTTAAACACACCTCTGGAGTAGCTTACCTTTTGCCCTAAGATAGCCCCAATTTTAACCCTAATCCTAAACTTAAAATACCAACAAGAACTAGCCAAAATTTCTTCACAGCCCACAAGGACCTCACAAGAACAGTGCTGTCTGCAGGCTGAGAGTATGTACTAACTCACACACAGACCTCTTCCGCCCAAGGTATTTAGCAATCAAAGCAATGTCTCATTTGATTACAGATGAACCAGATTGCCTTCATGAATGCATGTCACTGCCAACTGATGTTAATTTTTCATAAGGGAAAATGTGAAGCCTTGCCACTCTCCCCACTAGCTTGTCAGAACCACCCATCAAGGTCAATTTGCCTCAGTGGAGATGACAAGCAGGTTCCCCCCTGTCAGCTTTGTGCTGTTTGTTGTGTCTGCTTGTTGTATAGGATACCTCTGTTGAATGTTTGGTTTGCAAAAGTCTCTTTTTTCTTTTCCTCCAGGTTCTATTCTGAAAAAGCTTCTACACACTGGAAATTCATTCAAGGTAAGCGCTGTTTTCATTGCCACAAGATATAAAAAATACCCACCGTTACAGGATGCACCATAACACTAACGTGAATGTTAAAGGGCAAAATCTGGCTACATGGAGGGTCACATTTAGCTTTAAAGAAGGATTCCACATATTTCTGTGTTAACTAGATTGTTAAAGTTAGCCTCTTTTGTGTATCCATTAATATGTCCCAATATTCTCCTGTCTAGATCCGCTGTGAGGGGATCCGTCTCTTCCTGCTGTGGCTTCAGGCCCTGAGGGACAACTGTGCTGAGGAGCAGTTCCTTATCTTTGCCTGTCTGGTGCCAGGATTCCCTGCTGTGCCCTCATCCAGAGGGCCCTGCACCCTTGACACCATCATTTACAACCCCTTCTCCAACCCCCCTGATGGTGAATATGAATGCTTCTATATGTGTGAATTTATAATGACATAGATTCTGAGATGTTCATAGAGCCTGTGTTGTGATGATGGTGGTCACTGAGCTCATCTGAAACAAACTTAAGTGAAATTGGATTCTGTAGGTTCATTTTTAGTGGAGAACTCTTGTTTTCCTGCACTTAACTCAGGTCTTTGTATCTGTCAATCTGAGCAGCCAAGGTGGTGCCTGAGGAGATTACCCCGCTGGTTCCGGCTGTGGTAGGAGAAAAGGTTGCAGATGACCAGACTTGTTACATCCTCGAAACCCTGCTTAAGTACATGGTCATCCAGGTAATAGCTAATTATACTAGGAAAGACTATTTGCCAGATTATGCAGTGGCTTCAGTGTGGTTATCGTAACTTAATCTCAAATTTGAATTGAATTCCTTGTCAGTATGGATTGACTGCAGTGGCACAGGTTATATTGTAATGCAGAGTTGCATGTAAGATGGAGGTCATGATTCTACCTGATCAATGGTTAGGTTGTCAGGTATAGTCATGATGCATATTGGGCCTACATGACCCTGATTTATCTTTTTTGCCAATTTTTGTTTGAATTACTTTTAAAGACTTAATGGCAGTTGGCACAATTGGAATGATTTTATCCCTCAGTTTTCTAGTACCCTGCAAGGAGAGGTCTCCTTTAAGTGCTAGGAGAGGTCTCCTTTAAGTGCATAACAGCACTTAAACACTGGTAATCATGGCAAAAATACAACACATGTATATGGAGAATATTCCGCCTCAATGTATATTTTGGTTACACAGCATGTGTGTTGTCATGGGCATGGTGTTGATGTGAGTGCTCAGGTAGTTAGTAATCCCTGTCTTGTACAACAGGAAGATGAAAAACTAAATACAATATAAGTTGTTAAGTGTGTAAAGTTGGAGATAAGTACACAGTACCGTTTTCTCTCTGTATATGGTTTGTTAGAGGAACCTTCAAACTATTATGTTGCAGACAATATACTGTCACTGTCTGAATGATGCTGGAACCATCTCCTCTCCCTGTAGCTTGACCTTGTCTGCCTTTTGTGCTCTGTTTGTCAGGCATCCAGTTTAGAATGGAAGAACAAAGAGAACCAGGGCACAGGCTTCAGGTTTCTCTTCAGCCTGTTCAAGAAGTACTACCTTCCCCATCTATTCCCCTCCTTCACCAAGCTTACAAATCTCTACAAACCTTTATTAGGTAAGCTGACATACATATATATAGTATATGGATATATATTTGCCATTGTGCTGAAGCCTTTTCAACGTGCGTATTCTATTACTGCAAAGGTACACACACTGTACTTAAACTTAGTAGCTGCTGTTTGGGTAGTAAAATCTCAGTTTGACTGTTTGTAATGTCTGCTTATGTTACCTTTGGGTTGGGGGAAAGCTTCTATTCAGAAATCTAGCATACTTATATTCTCCAAATGTGATACGGTTTATTCTGCAGGCTCTCATTATTCACATGAAAGAAAATGACAAGTTCAATGAAAATTAGCAGAGGAGGTAATAAGTAAAAGGAGTAAACAAACTGTAGCACGTTGAAACAGTAATCTTTAACTTACAAATATATTTGGTGTGACACAAACCTTTCTAATATTTGGAGTCAGACATTATTAACACTGATTTATATTTATACCATATACCACTTTGTTATTCGATCATAACATGCAGAAACACCACTTAAACAATATTTTAGGAACAATATTTTACAATATTCACCCTAAATTTGATTAGTACAGATTGGGCTATGTGCAAAATCAGTGAGTGAGTCGTCTTTGCAAAAGAGGGAGAGCAAAATTAGTAAGCTTTATATTTCTACGAGTAGGAGCTTTAGAAGTAAGTTACTTTGCTGTTAATTTATGGTATGCCCCTCGGCTCCTTGAATTGTGTGGAAGTGGGAGCTTTTCAGTTAGTAAAACTGCTTTCGTGGCTTTTCAAAAATGCAGTAACTATTTAAGTTAGACTACACAAACAAATCTTCTACACGAGAGAATGATATATGATGTGTGCTGTTGATATATGGGACTCCTAAACAACAGATGCTAACACAAAAAGGTATAACAAGTGAGCAATATAATAATACTAATATAATAAATAATATATTGCTTTTTCAGTTTCCGAGGCTTAATGGTTGAGTGAACATATTTTGATTCAGCTGGAAAATCTCTGAACACCGTCACAGCAAGACATCTGGAGTTGATGTTTAATCTCTTTATCTTTATCTCTTGCTCTTCTTCTTTTTCCTTTTATTAACCCTCCCTCTGCTCCTATTGCTCAATTAGACCTCCCCCACCACAGACCAAAACCCTTGTATGTGCCAGTGACGCGGAACAACGAGAGCACCTTCTGCACCAGGGACCAGTACCTGGCACCCCGTGTGGCCTTCATCACCTGGCTGGTCACCTTCTTCCTGGAGAAGAAGTACGTCAGCAGTGCTGCTGTGGCGCAGTGCGCCAAGAACGGCACTGAGGTCATTCCCAAACTCATCCAGGTGAGCATGACAGTACCATTCTGTTGATTTCTCATACTGCCATTGAGGATGGAGGAAGTAGGCTGTTATGAAGGTATTTTTGCAGCAAAACCCCTGAGCACTTGTATCTGTATAAAGACACCTGGGTGCATAGGACTATGTTTTTGAGAAAATTTTCACACACATATCATTTATTGTGAAGTCTCAGAGTAAAGTGTTTCAGGAGTTGTAAGCTTGTAGAAATATTATGTTCTCATGCAAACTTTAAAATACTATAGTACACATTACAAGTTGTGAAATTTACTCACTCACGTTTTTTGTAGTGGGAATGCACATTTGCATGTTTGGCAAACATATTGATGCAAATGCATCAAGAAGAGTGCAGTCACAGATAAGGTCTACTGTTAAATCAGTATGTGAATGTATGGTATGACAGTAGCAAAACTGTGGAATACTCACAACAATATATTTTTATTCTTTAATAAATTTTGAGGCCAAACACAAGTCAGCCTCCAAAGTAAAATAGCACTAATAAAGTAGGATTTAATTACATTACTGTAGATTTCTTGTTTAAGACTTTTTCGGCATTTTGCCTTTACATGACAGTAAACAGAATGACAGTAATCATGGGGAGAGAAAGAGGGGAATTAAATGCAAAATTAATATTATTATGATTACACACAGGTGAGAATCATTTTACAGTAATGACCAATACAGTAGCTCATTCCCCATAGAAATGACCATAAAATACAATCGGCTGGGGAATTTCTAGTCAATGCGACTCTAGTGACCAATTACTGAACTGTGTGGAGGCAGCACTATAGCATACTAAGAGACTCTCATTTCTCATGGTGTCTCTGTGGTGCCCAGACTGTCACTGCAGGCAGTAGCAGCCAGGAGAAGGAGAAGACATCAGATGGGGATACGAATGGGCCAGTGGGGGAGCCTGAGAAGAGCCACTCTAACAGCAGCACGCTATCAGATCGACGGCCCAGCGATTCCAGTTTGTGTAGCATTGAGGAGGAGCACCGCTACGTCTATGACATGGTGCATGCCATCCTGCTGTCCACCAGGGACAATGTGAATTTTGTCAACGAGGTCTTCCACCAGGTACAGTAGGGTCACCAAGCAATACTGCATTATATGTAAAGATGAATTACACTGAAGGTATTGTTTAGTTTTCATTTTGGATCATGC
This sequence comes from Siniperca chuatsi, assembly GCF_020085105.1. Lineage (NCBI taxonomy): Eukaryota > Metazoa > Chordata > Actinopteri > Centrarchiformes > Sinipercidae > Siniperca > Siniperca chuatsi. The sequence goes on along the minus strand of NC_058056.1, from coordinate 10,425,550 downwards.
AGACTGCATGCAGACTGGATAGTTACACTGTAATAACATGTACTATGTTGCCCTCTGCTGGCCATTTGTTAACATAACCTGAAGATCCCTTCGACTACCAGGTGAACTTTTAAAACCGTTCAATACTGTAATAGTTCAAATTAAAAGTCCATGTTCTCCCTCCTAAGGCTTTCCTGCTGCCGTCCTGCGAGGCATCAGCGACCAGGAAAGTGATCAAAGTGTACAGGAAGTGGATCTTGCAGGAGAAGCCCAGCTTCATGACAGAGCCTAACACAACTACCCAGATAGATGAAGTGGATGACAGCTCTGAACAGATACTCGGCACAGAGACTAACAGCATACAGGCACAGGTGAAACCGCTGGTAGAGACAGCCAATTAAAATATACTTTCTTAGCATACATATATACTAATCTTGTGATTGATTATTATATAGTAAAGGGTCCAAAATTATTGGTGGTATAGCATAGACATTTTTTAAACTAGACATTTTTACGTGCACACCTATGAAGAAGCCTAGTTTGGATGTTAAAAATATTGTGCATGCAATATACATTAGAAAGTTTCTTGTAAATCATGTGATTGGTTAACTGATCAGCACACACATCAGCAGTACACTTAGTACAGATTGCAAACAAACACATTTTAGGTGTTTCTATTTAATCTGAAAATGGTAAGTTGTTGAGTTTTACTTTTGTAGCAGTTAGAAATGTATTTTAAATGTATTTGTTAAAAAATGGTTGATTATAACTTTAGTTTGACAGAAATTATATGATTACATGACATACTCATGTACAAGTCACGTCATAAGCTAAAACACAAACACTACAGGGGTCTCAAAACAGCATAGATAAACAAGTTAAGACATAGGATGGTTATTCTTAACAAACATGCAAGTTTTCTATTATGAGTATAGTATTTGCCTTATTATCTTAGCTTATGTCTACTGACCAATTGACTGGCCTGCCTTGTCTTCTATCAGACATTAGAGAGTCCCGGCCACAAACGGACATCCAGCTGGGGCAGGACTTACTCGTTCAGCAGCGCCATCAGTCGGGGCTTTCTCACTGAGGAGCAGAACAGGGACGTCGAGGCTGGTATCCAGCCCACACTACAGGTCTGTCTCTATGTTCTGAGGTGTGTTTTAAACCTGAGATCACAGCATTTGGTGATTATAATCGGCAATACTTGCATATGCACTGTCTATTATTACTATTGTCTTTCTTACTTTGTCTGTGTGTTTTGCTGTTTGCGCAACCTTACTGTGTCTTCGTGCACCTATGTGTGTAGGTGTTCCTGACCAACTCATCCAATGTGTTCCTGTTGGAGCCATGCCAGGATGTACCTAAACTCCTGGATAACCAGGTTGAAGTGTGCAAGGGTGTTCTGAGTATCTACCGGCACATGATCATGGAGCACACCATGAATACACAGACATGGTCAGTGAGATATTGAAATACACAAGATTTTCTTTCCAGTTTGTGTGAGTTATTCATCTGATTTTATTTAATGATTCTTTATCACTTCATTACTTTACTTTTTTGTTTTTTTTGTTTACTATCTGCGTTCTGCAGGGAGCAGATGCTGCAGGTCCTGCTGAGGATCACAGAGGCAGTGATGAAGAGGCCACAGGAAAACCAAAGAAAAGACAGCTTTGCTGAAAGTTTAGCATCTATACTCTTTAGGGTATGTCTACAGGTGTTTAGTTTTACATTAACTGATATACAGGGTATTGTATTCATATGAGGAAAAAGAGGAGTGAGTCAGTGTGGATATGTCATCATACCTAGTCTCAGTACTCTTTAACTATAGTACAGTGGAATTACTTTATGAGTAACCACCGCAATGTGTTGCTCAGGAACCTGTATGTACTGGGTGTGGGTGTCTTGGGTGGTCTGGTTGTTGGCAAAAAGGCAAAGAGACAGTATGCCAAATTAGGTGTATCAGTGTGAGAATTTTCTTATCTTCATCTTATCAGGGGCTGGAATTCATTGCTGCAACCCTGTCTGTCAGTTCTAATCCATCTTTCCTTGTCTCATCTTCCATTCAGACCATCATTGTGGCATGGGTGCGAGCCAACCTGTGCGTATTTATCTCCCGGGAGCTATGGGACGAGCTGCTGGCAGTGCTGTCCTCTCTTACCTGCTGGGAGGAGCTGGTGACAGAGTGGGCCAGCATCATGGACTCGCTGACGGCTGTGCTGGCACGCTCCGTTTATGGCCTGGACATGGCCAACCTGCCTCTGGACAAACTCAGCGAACAGAAGGAGAAGAAGCAGAGAGGACGGGGTGAGGGGGAGAAATGGGGGAAAATATGGGAATTGGAATGGCTAGAATTTGGGTGAAAAAAGGTTTGAAACTGAGTTTTGGAAAAATAATTTTGGTTACTTTACAGTGGAGCCTTATTTGTTCCTACATTTACACTTTATGATGGTTGGTTGTCTTTCACTTTGACATGAAAAAGTAATTTCTGTTGATCAGTAACTCAATGTTCTAAAACAATAAAACACACACAAACAAAAAAAATATAAAAAGTCCAAAGGGAGATCAATATGTTTTATATTTCTCATGTTGAGTATTACAGAGCTTCTACCCAAAGAACCTGAGTTGATCAAAATAACATTTGTGGAGCCTTTAAATGTCTAAGTTGACACAAATTGCACTGAACCTTGCATAGATTTGTGAACATACATTTACATATGTGTAAAGGATTTTCTGAATTGGTGTAAAACACATAATCTGTACATCATGATCCCTTGCGCAAATGGATGTGGCCTTTTTAAACAACTGTTTAGTGGTGACAATTAGTCAATTGTTTGATTAGTCACCCACCAGAAAATTAATCATCAACAATTACAAAACCAAAAAAAAGCTGAACATTCTCTTTTTCCAGCTTTTAAAATGTGAAGATATGTGGATTTTTCTCTGTTTTGTGTCATTGTAAATTGAATACCTTTGGGTTTTTGACAGTTGGCTAAACAAAACACCTGTGACATATAAACTGCCCGACTTCCATTCATCAGTGTACCCTGCTGTCTGCCAGTGTCTTTTTTGATAGTACCACTGGTGGTCAAAGTCAGAAATGTTCAAATCCTACACATCAGAGCATAAAGTATGCACTTGTCAATGAGCTAGTTCGGATAATACCCGCACTACATGCAAGGAAATGGACATTCACACATTGACAGCCAATCCAGCAGTGTGTGGAGTGTTATATTCGAATGACAAGGTCTAAAATACCATTATTATCCTTTGAGGCACTTTATATTGTTTAAAGCCACAGTGAACTGTCTTGCATGTCAGTAGAGGTTGGTGGTGCTAAATCCAAATATAAAGCTGATTATTAATAAAAAATGTACACTGACACCCCAGTACTCAGCAAGTGTTCTCTGCATGTCAGGAGTTATCCAGGACTCCCAGAAGGCAGCAGCAGTGGCACGTTCCTTCTCACTGAGTTGGAGGAACCAAGGGGAGCAGGTCGGACCAGGAGTTCAGGAGCCCATGAGGATTCGCTCCGCCACTACATCAGGAGCTCCTGGTGTAGAGAAAGCCCGTAACAATGTCCGACAGAAGGCCTCTGGTAAGTACTTGTATAATACTGGTGATAACAGTATTGTTGTATTAGCTGTATGTTACTATGCCATCAAAGCAGGCAAAAATAAAATTCAAAGGGATGGCTTTTATAAGACCCTATGCATGTATGTACTATTGTATACCCATGCTGTATTAATCTGCTGTCTTTGTGTGGGCCAACAACACAGCACTGATAATCTTCTGGAGCACAACCTCAGATCACAGGGTTTATCAGACATATTGACTGCGTGTGAAAGCTCTCAGACAGGTCCATGTGCACGCTAGCCCAGGTGTTGTTGAAAGGCCCAACACCAAGACAAAGAGGCCAACAGATGGCCCCCATTGTTCCCCTCACATGTCACTGGCCAATGTCAACATGTTTCCATGTCAGCTCAATTGCAGGCATACAGCAAAATCCACCCGACGGCATGTCAAAGGCCAGCTTTGGACACTCATTGTCATTAGCTCAGTTCAGACACTGCAAACACCCCTTATCTGATGGGAATGTGGCAGGCTAATTATAATTTGAGCTGGAAGGCAGAAGAGTAGTAACTAGCTACAGTGCCTGTCTTGCTTGTCTTAATTTTGTCTAGACAGAATCTTAATGTGGAGGATAAAAGACAGAGACTTCCCTTTCGTTTCCTGGCCTTCCGCCCCCCCCCAATTACCACCAACGTACTAAAACGACAAGCTTGTTGAGCTTGGAGCAGATGTATTTGTGCCTGAAGGATGAAGTCTGAGAAGGAGTGTGGGTGTTTGTGTGGGTGTTAACACATCTATTATGTGTCTCGTGTGCATGTTAATGCACCTATTCTGTTAGTCTGTTTATTTGTATCTGCGTGCAAGCAAAGACAGACATTAAACACTACCGCTTCAAATTCCCTTCCCTTTCTTTGGCCTAATTGGATTTCTCCCACATTGATCTTCAAAGGCTCGACAGCCCTCCTCCTCTACTCCTCAAGAGAAGGCCCACACATCAATTGCACGGCAGTTTTTGATAGTTTCATTAAGAGTGTAATTAATGCTCATTAATATGCATAAATGGGAAGCAGTAGCAGAGATGATGTATCTTTCACTGAAAGGCCCTTCCTCTTTCATTGCTTTCTTTGAGATTAAGCCTGAAGTGCTATCCACACGCAATGGCAATGCCTCTGCATTGACAACTGTCAAAACTTGGCTATACTTGCGCATGCAAATACAAACTAATATTGTTCTGACATCTTGTCTTGATAATGGAGAAAAAGGCTGGATGTTGTACTAGCTCTCACTCTGCCATTGCTGGGATGGTTATCAGGTATACCTTTTACTAATTTGTATCTAAATTGTAAATATCATAAGGCGTAAATAAGATCAAATGTTGTAGGCTGATTTGTTTTAAATTTGTTTTTCCTAATGAAAATTTGCACTTTGTGACTTTTTAAAAGGTGCAAGAAAAATAAAGTTGTTTATTATTATTATTATTATTATTATTATTATTATTATTAAAACTCTCAAATATTAATATCAGCATCCAGTAGCAGTCAGGCTTTAGTCTAAACAAATGTCAGTGGGATGTTGCATCTTACACAAATAACTAAGTATCAGTACATGCAACAAATCTATTGTCTCACTTTTGTGAATTTACATTTTCAGTGACTTCAATCTGAGTTTTTCTTTTGGTATGGATGTTATTTATAATTCTTTCTCAGAGCCACAGTAATATTTTTCTGGAATTTTTCAAATTCAAAGCAGCTTTATGCTTTGCATTGCCAAAGCAAGTGTGAAATAAAAAAACAACAACCAAAAAAAAGAAATGTACATAAACAGAAGAATGTGATTTTTCTCTCATATTCAGATTTAAAACAAACGCTGGATTGACATTAACTCTGATTCTGCTGTACTTTATTTACTCTGCTTTCCTGATTCCAGGAATGTTTTTATTAACTGAAGCACTTTTGCTTGCGCTCTGTACTTGCTGTTATTGAATACCGTCTTCTTCCCTTTAACTCTTTTCTGTTTCCACTGTCTTTCTTTTTCCCCCTCTTATTTCTTTTTCCCTGATGGAAGCTAAGCGAAGCCAGTCCATCAGCAACTGTGTTCATCTATACGAGGCTTTGCCCACTACTAAAAGCGTTCCTATGCTGCTCCACACTGTGAGCTCTTTCTTGCCTGGTATCTCTTCTGGTAACTCTGCTTGCTCTCACAGACTCTCAGGTAAAGTGTATTCTGAGAGCTGCATGTGTTTGTGTGTTTGAGACCTCCGCCCTGCCTTTCCATCCATCAGTTACTATCTGTCATACGCCACCAGTTTATGTGTCTTTGTTGTGACAGTATTTGGAGCAGAGAGGTTTATGTTTTAACAGGAACTTAAGACTGTCTTGTGCTTATTTATTGAAAAATGTAAAAATCTCTAGGGCAGCCCTGCAATGTGTGGGATATAACAAGAGTATGTCTGCATCACCACTGCATGTCTGCATGTCCTAATTTCTCTCCAATGTTCTCATGAATGTCAAATTTTCACATATACTGTGACTTCAAATCCCTAAAGATAACAAATGACATATCTTGGTGTGTTTACATTTGAAGGTTTGTGTTATGGTTTTTGTTTGGTCTTGTCACTCTGCCTAACTATGTGTCTTCTTTTCTCCTGTCTGTCAGATGTGGAGGAGTGTCAGTTGTCCGAATGTGGGGGAGAGGAGGAGCTGGGAGGTGGGGATAGCCCTCTGCCACGTAGCAGCAGCACCTCAGACATCACCCAACAGCTGTCTGACACTTTGCCAGGTATATACAAACACAAACGTGATTTTAATTCCCCACGTTTCACCTCTGATCTGGGCTGAAATGACACACTTGGCCTCACACTGGGGTTGTATTAATAAGAGATTTAGCTGAGCTACATGTAAGCCATCGGGTAACTCGAAAAGGGAAAAAGTAATTTGCCAGTTGAGTTGCCATTTTATTTCAACCCAATACAATAGCCTATCATTGTTAAGCCTTTTATGTTCAGTTTTTGTTGACATTGGGTCAGATATTATAGGTGTGTAGGCCATAGTTAGTGGTGGTGGAATAGTATTAGATGGGTCTAGAATCTGAGACAATCCTTTGATGGATACATATTGCAATATTGTGCATTTTGAAATATATGTTGAAATGTGACATCTGCTGAAGACTCAGTTTTATATATAAAATTAAACATTTAATATGGATCTCTGCATCTCGTTTTTATTAATGTATTTGTATGTTGCATTAGTTTATTTGGGGACAATGCTAATTGATCAACGGAAAAAATGAATTGTAAATGAGCCAGAGTTAGGCTTGAAGACCAATTGTTTTCATCTATTGTCCTTGGTTGGATGTTAAAAAGGAATCCTAAAAATTATTTTTGCCAAGCCAATTAAACTCAAGGACATAAAGGTAGCAGTAAAGCGATAAAAGCTTTTAAAGATAACTTAATTTTGTTTTTTCTGCCTATTTATAATATCCCCTGTTGCACTTCAGCCCAGAAAAGAGAGTACTCCCCCACTTCCTACGGCTCTGATAGCAGGACGTCTGAGGGGAGGAGAGAGAGCAATGAGCCACCAGTGGTGAGAAGAATCATCTTGTACTAGATAGTATTATGTCAAAAGAATGAAATAAGAGTTGCCCACACAAGTATCTCTTCTTCAATGTTTGTTTCTGTATTCCTAGATCCTCATTCGGCAGAGCAGCAGTCCACCTGAGACAGCTGAGTGCAATGCTGAGGAACACACAAACTGCACAAGACCCAAGCTCAGAGAGAAAAGTTAGAGATTACATCACTAATTATTTCTTTCAAAGATTTATCACTGTGATATCTGTGTAGCTGTGTTTTAATACATAAGTTCCACATGACGAATTGCTGTTTTCAAATTTTAAATTCATCAGTTAAATCAAACATTGACGTATCAAATAAAGCCTACTCTTTGCATGGATTGGTATTTTTCCTTACACAGCCAGCACTGTCCACCTCATACTTCTCTGTATTAAACTTCTTACACTTTTTATGTCCTTTATCCACCTCATTCACCCACCCTACCTAGGTGAGAGTATAAGCAGTGAGACGTCCAACGGCTACCTCAATGAAGCTGAGGTTACCTGGCAGGCCTTTGATGAGGAAGCTGATACTCGGTCCACACAGTCAGCCCACATGGATGTGACAACCGACCCCCAGAGCCAGGGGAGCCTGCTGCTTAGCCACAATGAGGCTCTAGCAGGTATAAATCAGGAACTGATAAAAACTCACCCTGAGCACCTAAAACTGATTTTGTCCCTGTTTTTATTCCAGATGTTAACATATTTTACAATCTACTACAAACAACTACACTCTGTTTGAAATAATACAAGCACCCTTCAGGGTACATAGGCTGACCCTGATGTTAAAATAGGACCATTGTGTTGTGATCTGCCACAGATTTAGTACGGAGTTAGCCATAGATCTGCATAATTTAGCCCTGTTGTGAATTAAAACAAAATAACCCTAGATAAACTCTTACTTTTTGGTTCAGTGTCAGTTAAATAATTGTATTCAGTAAAGACAGTAGATATCTTATTTATAAAAAAGAAAACAAATCTCACAGAGCAATCCTTGGTAAACATTCAGCAGAGAGAAAAAATGAGTTGAAAGAGTTGAGCAGTTCTGTAGGTTCATCTGTGGTGTGTCCCATCTGGGGTTTTGGTGCTTCCTATAACCTCACTCTTGATCCTAGCTGGGTAGAGTGACCCAGTAAGGAAACTTGACCTGTTTAACAGTATCTGCTATAGTACCTCTCCAGCTAAGCTCTGACAGCTTGTGTGTTTGTGCATTGTGAATTTTGTAAAGGGAAAGTGACCTGTAGTCCACAGTTTGATTTAGACAGAATTGTAATATTTATTAGTGGCAGGTATTTTTATTTTCATAGGAAAATAATCAAGATATTCCCTCTGCTTTAAACCCTTGAGCTTTTAGTTTACCCCCTCCTTCTCGCCTCCATCATTATTGATGGAGAGATTGTTGTCACCACTCTGTCCTTCCCACTCTTGTATGTGAACTTCTGTCTGTGTGGTCCTACATTGTGATCATCATGAAGTTGTCACTCTTCCTTTCTCCCTTCCTCAAACCCTATTTTATCCCTTTCCCCTTGTCGTTTTTAGGTCCTGAGTGTGCCTTCCCTCCCCACTCTGCACCCCCGTCCTACCACAACCACAACCACTACCCCCAGAACCCGCCCGCCTCACCAGCCCTGCTGGTGCACACAGAGTGCCCACGGGACTGCCCCCTGGACGACACCATGCATCAGTCTGTCTTACACATGCCACACCACTTGGGTACTGCTCCCCAGCTGCTACTCATCATATAGAACCTCATTTACCATTGACTCTCCATGCTGTATATTTTTCAGCCTTACCTTGACTTCCTTTGCTTACACTTATCCATGTTTGAATTTTTTCAGTTTTTTTTTTTCATTCTCCCAGATGGCAGATCCTGTTCAATTACACGACTGAATACATGAAATTACTTTTTTTGCTTCTCCTTGGAACCAAACATGCATTCCTGTATATCTTATTTTAATTGTGCACAACATTTTGCTCAAACAGTGGAAAAGTCTTTTCCGGGCCTTAACCCCTTCTACTCCCCATCGTTCTTCTGCTGCCCACTAGGTGACACTGTCCTCCCACAATTCATTCACAGTTCATTTGGATGATGCATGTGACTTATGCTTGTTTCCCCAAAAGTGTTTCAGTGCTTTGATCAGTTTCAGTGGACAAAGATCGTAGTACTTGGATGCATTTGGGAAAATGCACAGGAAGACTGGCTTTGAGGGATTATTTATCTTTTATGTATTATAGACAAGTCTCAAAATGTAGAATGCTTTTATAAAAGTGTTCTGCATTTGTTGACTGAATCCCATATCCTCTATCAAACTAAATTTGGTTCACTTTGTATTAGGTACCGGCAGATACAAATATAGGTGTTATCAAGTCATTTATTCTCTAACCCAAACCACCCCAAACTCTCTTTCTGACCATGTAGACAGTAGTGAGTGTCTGGCTGACGATGTCAGCATCATTGCGGGTGGGACCCTGACTGGTTGGCATGCTGATTCGGCGTTCGTCCTGTGGAGGAGGATTTTGGGTATCCTGGGAGATGTCAACAGCATCCGCTGCCCCAAAATCCATGCCAAGGTCTTCGCCTATCTTTATGAGCTCTGGCACAAGCTAGCAAAGGTAAGGTGGAGAGGCAAAAACTACCTACATATCAAGCATTTTTATCTCAAATGAAATCATCTCAAATAGCATAGATTGTATGATATTTAAGTACGCAATGACTTATTATAAAATTGTACGTGATTGATTTAAGTACTCTTAAAACGGGTGTGTTTTAAAGATCTAATTATGTTGATGAAATAGTGCCTGTTTATTTTAGTTAACATTATCAATTTAAGTGGATATAGCATTTTAGAACAGAGACGTTCATATAAACTTTATCCTGTACTTTCTCACACACAGATTACATTTATTGACTGAAAGTGAATGTGTGCTTACAGATCCGGGACAATCTTGGGATCAGTGTGGACAACCAGTCTTCTCCTCCGCAGCCTACCTTTATCCCTCCTCTTCGAATGCTGGCCTCCTGGCTGTTTAGGGTATCAACAACACATAGGCACTGCAGACAACATTCAGAAAACATCAGTCACGATGATCAAATTTGAGGCATAAAATGAAAAATGTGCAAAAAAACAACCAAGGAACTGACAATTAGATTGAAAGTGTGTTATAGTTTAGTTTAGACATACAGCATGCAGAATAAGTAATAATTTATGTCGAAATCTACAGCAAGTTTTTTTTAGCATCTGATAGCCAGATCCACTGTCATGTCCTAAAAATAATATTCCAAAGCATTTTCATTGAAAGCTATAGTTATTCAAGAATTGTTCAAGAATCCTCTAATGCTCAGGAAGCAATTTGATTACATTTCCAGTAGCAGCATAATAAGTAATAAACAGGACTGAATAGTTAGTTTTAGCAGCGACAAACGCTGGGACTAAACGCAATTAAATTAATATTATCTAATCGTACTGTTTCAGCAAAACCATAAAAACAAGGATGTTGCATATTAAGGTCAAACTCAAAATTTGTAGTTTACTTCATTGATGGAGAACAGCGACTGTGTTCACATTAAATTCACATTGGTTGCAACACCAGTTGTGACAAGTTTCCACTACAGAAAAAAAATTGACAAAATTGATTCACTTCCCTGCAGCATAATAGATGTTAAACAAGTCTTCAACTCTCATAATAATACTGACCTCAGCGTCTCCCTCTCCTCCACAGGCCACCATGCTGCCAGCTGAGTACAAGGCTGGCAAGCTACAGGCCTACAAGCTGATCTGTGAGATGATGACCAGGCACCAGGATGTGCTCCCCAACAGTGATTTCTTGGTGCACCTCTACCACATCATGCACAAGGGCGTCACCAGTGGCGATCAGGTACAGCCAGCAGGTGGCGCCTACAGTAAGGCTGCTAGTCTTTTTTTTTTTTCCTCCACTAGATGGCGGACCAGTCAAGTTCATGTGATGCACATGCATTGGCCCTGTTTAAAAACTGGAAAACGATGGTTTGTAGTTGCTAATTTGCCATCTACTTTTTCCTGCATAATGTGACTCAGTGATTCTTATAAACCTGTTAGTCCTTCGTGTAATTCAGGAGAACCCACAGCTTATCAACTGCATCTAATATGTGTCTAGTACTAGTTCTTTTTACAGGTATTTTGGATCAACATGAGGACTGTAACTGACAGGAATGAGGATAGGGGGTCATATAGGTGCACTGCAGTGTAAGATTGTTAAGGCTTTGTTTCAGCTGTTAATTTTGAAAACTGCGTACCAACCAGTGGTGATGAAGAATGCTTCTGTGTTTTGGCATCTTTCACCTCCTTTAGCCACACCCTTCCTCATATTTAAATCTGGCCTAGCTCCATTCCTTCCAGATGAAGCTGAGTGGAGATGAATGGAGTCCCCCAAAACAAAGGATTGGGATAAAAGTGTGTGTGGTTGGGGGGGTGTTTTGGATGCAAGTGTGTGTGTGTGTATATATATATGCCCTCCTGGCTGGGTTTCTATTGCGCCTTGGCAGTGCGACAAGCTTATTAGAATGTTTTCCATGTCGTTAAATAATGTTTTGAGCCCCTGCCGCGTATACGTGATTAATTAAGGATTGACGTCTGTCGCGCTCCGTTAGACTGGAGGCCAGGGGCCCAGAGTAGGCTATCCTGCCTGCCTGTGTGTATGCAAGTGTGTGAAGGAGCGGGAGGGGAGTCTGGGGAACGTAGAGTAGAGCAATGAGGGGGGCACACAGGGACGAGGCAACATTCTCCAGCTTTTGTTGTGGCTCTGTATAATGCGTCGGGGGGCCAGAGCCAGGCTGGCCACTGAAGCATGCTCAAATTGGCCGGAGAAAAGAGTCCTCACGCCACACAATAGAGGACAGCCGCACGCCTGCTTAACATAAGAAAGTGGCTCTTACTCCCCCCCTCCTCCTTCCTCTCTGCCTTCACCCACAACCCCCACCTCAACCCAAAAAAGGAAAAAACATATACTTTTCCAAATCCATCATACATATATATTTTTTTAAGTCTATCTTTTTTCACACACTTTTTTTTTTTAGCTCACAAGATTAAAGTAGCCATCAGTGCAGGCTGGTCTGCAAATCCTCCAATATGATTGTGCATGGGCAATTAATTAGACATACTGTATGGTTTGTGTTTAGTTTTGGTTTTTACATACAGGGTGTACTGTACATTGGTATCTTACAATACTCTAGCTTACAGATTGAGCATTTTCTGTAGACTACCTGTTTAGCAAATATATATAAAATCTGCCTAAAACAGCAATGTTTACAGACAATGGAGGAATCCCAGTGTAAATCCTCACCATTAAATTCAACTAAGCTTAGAGAAAAATGACAGTTCCCTTGGAGGGATTCTCCTTCCAACTGACAGAGTGCCGAGGTCAGGGCTATTGTCCTGATTGTCATTCCTTGGTCACTGGTCTCACAAAGGCATGACCATAGCACAATAGCAGTAATCTATCTAATAGGTCTACTGCCTGGACTGCAATAGTCAATAGCATATTTTGTGAAGTATAGTGAAGTGCAGTGTTTTTTGTACTTACGCATTTTGCACAGGTGAAAGAAGTCCTATATCAGTTATGCATATGCACTTCAAACCCCAGTTAAAGGGCACCCCGGTAGCTCACCTGGCAGAGCGCGTACCATTAAAGCTGAGTCCTTAAAGCAGCAGCCCTAGCAAAACTAGCTCCTCTTTAACTTAATTCACTGCAAAGAGAGAGCTCTTTCGGAGGTCATTACAATGTGATAGTTGACTCCTAAGTCACAAACATGGCTGTTGATTAAACCTCTCACCTCATAGTTATGCAGGTTGGTAATATCTCTTCCTAACTTCTTGTGAAGGGAAAACCCCATATATTCATAGTGATGATAAGACGGTGTAGTCCCTCATTCGTCCAGGAGTGTTCTATCGTAGAAAAGGTTTCAGTCGTAGTCATCTGGACACTGTTTTCAGAATCAAGACGTTTTCGGCTCCCATCCGTTCTCAATTGAGAATGACTTCCGGATGGGAGCCGAAACGTCTTGATTCTGAAAACAGTGTCCAGATGACTACGACTGAAACCTTTTCTACCATAGTGATGATAGTGGTATTGAATTGCAACAGGAAATTTGGTCCATACTAAACTGGAAATGTCCATGTTTAGCAAATGAAACAAAATTTTTCCGATGTTGTGCGGAGTGATGTAATACCGAACTGAACCATGTCACCCCAGGGGCCAGCAGGTGGACAGTGTGTGCCAAAAAAGGCCTGAGGTGGCTCTATTCGAGTTATGTTAAAGTAGTCATATTATGCTTTTTGGCTTTTTCCCTTTCCTTTATTGTGTTATATATCTTTTTTGTGCATGTAATGCCCAAAGCCCACCCCAAAGGGAGTTGCCCTCTCCCAAAACTCTGCTCCTGAACTGCCTAAAAACGTCTCGATTGTAGTCCAGCCTTTACTTCTGTAACGTATCTACGTCACTATGTAACACGTGTCATAATGCACGAATTGAGTAGTTTCCACGAGTACACCTAAATATGAAATTAAAAAAACGTTAGATAGTCTCCAGGCAGTGAATGGGCATTAAGTTGTTACTGTGATGTAGAGTGTGCACTGCACAGTTAAAATGTTACCTATGAAAAATACATTTGTTACAAATTAATAACTTACCACTGAAACGTCTTGCCCCAATCTAGGTTGTGAAGCTGGTTCGTGTTGTTGGAACATGTATGGCTGAACTGAAGCCATAGTTACCGGCTGAAACAGTTTTGTTTTGAATCACACTACCTTACTCCTCAGGACCCGCCCTACTTTGCTTCTGATTGGCTAGTAGTCTGCGCATGTGCAACTCCCAACAAAGATTGAATAGAAGTGAGATACCTGACTCGGTAGCTAAAATGGAGCGTTCAAGACACAGGGTGCTGCAGCAATGTGCAGTGTGAGAATGTGTTTTTTGAAAATTAAACCATGTAAACTTATTCTGGTACAACCCCAAAATATAATTATGAACCTGAAAATAAGCATAATATGACCACTTTAATGCACCTTTTGTTGATGCAGGGGCCGTTCCTACTGCCAGCACAGAGCCACATGCAGAACTCAATTCCCATTTCTATACACACACCTCAAATCAGGTTCCCTCTACTTACACATACAATACAAAACACTTTGCATTCTACATTTGTGGCTTCCTCTAAAATGCTCATTTCAGGCAATCAAGCAACAGTTAGTTGCATGCTGATTACCTCTGGCTGCACTGCACATTATGCTTCAGAGGTCAATTACCAACAAAATGAGGCTAAAATGGGTCCTCAATCCTAAAGCTCTTTCCACCAATTTTCCACATGCAGTGCATCATGTTGGTTTGACTTCCTCCTTATTGCTTCTGCGTGTTTATTCTATTCCTCTTTTGTTCACCTGCAGTCTCTGTTTACCAAAGCTTCAGGTGATTAATGTCACAGATAGATAGGTGGTACAGTGTGCGTGTGTGTGTGTGTGTGTGTGTGTGTGTGTGTGTGTGCATGTGTGTGATTGAGAGAGACAGAGAGAGAGAAATGCATGTGTGTTTGCCAAGGTGCCCTTCGGTTCAGCTAGAAACAGGCTGATGTTTGAACTGTCCGATTTACACAAGTTTATGGCCAAGAAGGCAGGTGTTTCTAGCCTGGACCTTGCCTTTGTACACAAATATGCACGCGCATGTCTCAGATAAGAGGGAGAACAATATTTCTGCCTTACTGAGATGCTGCATTCTCATACCAATATATTGGGGTTTTTTTTCAAAATAAGAGTATTTCTTCTGTCGGTTAATAATAAATAAATCAACCTCTTTGCCACGGTTTTACCATCTGAATATAGCATGGAAAACCTGTTAACAGCTTGTTATGCTCTTGTCTAGCATGGTATTACACTGTACATACTTGAGCAGTTTGTGCAGAGCCATCTGCAGTATAGCATATGTCAATGTTGAAAGAGCACCCATCTGCCACTGAGCCTCCTGTACCTCAGCAAAACAATACCTTGTCTCTGGCTTTAATTACAAGTTTGCTTGTGTGTGTTTATACCTGTGACTCGCGAAAGTTAAGGTCTTTTGTTCTCCCTCTTATCCTCTGTGAACAATCCATCTGCTGCTCTCTCTCTCTCTCTCTCTCTCTCTCTCTCTCTCTCTCTCTGTCTTTCTTTCCTACTCTGTTTTTTTTTCTGTCCTTTAGTGACATGTACTGTTGAGTGCCTTACTCTCCTCAACACACTTAAAATGCTTAGTCTACCTGTTGGAGGAAAAAGCTTTCTCCCTGCCATGTCTCTCACATGGTGGCCCATTTACAAAATGTTTCCCTCAACCCACACTAATAAAACCCTGTGTTAATACCAAGTGCACAAATCCCACCTGTAAACATATTGTAGAAGAGCTAAGATACTTAGTTTTGGTTCTGATGGACGATAGCTGTTTATTCCTGTATTATTCCTGTATTAACGTTTATATGTGTGTGTGTGTGTGTGTGTGTGTTTCTGTGTATGTGTGCTTGCTTGTCATCAGGATGTTTTGAACACCATCATCCGTTCCTGCTCTCCTCGTTTCTTCTTCCTCGGCCTGCCGGGCTTCACCATGCTTGTTGGAGATTTCATCACTGCCGCTGCCTGCGTTCTCAGCTCTAACTCCTCAGAGGTACAAACAAACTTTTAACATTCAGATTTATTGTGTGAATCAAACTGGAATCTAAAAATGTTTTCAAGAACTAGAAAAATTTGTTAAATACTACACATGTTTAAATGTTTTCAGGAATGTCACAGAAAATGCTTTAGAACTCATGTTTAAAGATGCAGAATACTGTTGTGGAACAAAGAATTGAAGAAACTTCAACAAACTGCAAAAACAGAATTCCTCCTCATACCTTTTGATCTTCAGTAACTGTCACATTCATTCACTCACTCATGACTGATAGTTCTATGAATAACAATTTGCCCCCATAATAATTTTCTTGAATTTTGCCGCTTTTTGACATTGAAAAGTTCAAATTGTTTTGTGAATTCTAGTAGTAATAAAATAGAATCTGAGGGACAAAATAACTTCTTTCATTTGTTTGGCTTGCCGGAAAATCAAGAATGCAATCTTCAAGTGTAGAAAATCTTCTTGCTTCATTGTACTTTAATGTAGGACTGTGCAACTATGACTGAAATGAAAATTATTTTTGCTCAATCTTGCCATACAATTATTCATCATGATTAATCCTCCATCTCTGGGAACTAAATAAGTTAATTGCACAATTGACATAAAACTATCTTCAATTTCATATTTATCTATACCTATTGCCTATAAATAAATCTTTATATAAATGTACAAATCTTTAACTCAAAGGCTTGCAGCTGTATTTGAGAAGCAAAGAGCAGTTACATACAGATTTAAAAAATGGCTGTGATTAGTCAGACAGTTTGAATAGAAAATGTTTCATCTAGTGCATAAGAGCTTCACATTTAAAGTGTTAATATGACTCACAGTCATGTTTAATTAATTGTGGAAACCAATTTGTTTATTTTGGTCTTTAAACACAGTAGGCGTTGTTGAAGTCCTGTGCACAATATTTTGGAATTGTGTGCATTCACATGAACACAGGCTTGTGATGCAAACATGTTGCATAACCGTGACCGGGTTTGGAACAATTAGTAGAGACTATGTTGACAGACCAATAAGAAAACCACTCCCTGTTAACTCATTGCCAGTGTGCACAGATTTTAAACTAAACATGGGTAAGTTAGTGTTGACTTTCTCTTAAACTATAAGATATGTCAAGAACAGTTTACAGGGACATTTAAACGTGTTGTTTCTTATTGTTTTGGTTGCCAGATAATTTCATGCCCAGCACAGATTTATTATCTGTTTTCAGGGTAATGGCAGTTCAACAGGTGCAACAAGATTTACAATCTGCTTTAGAGCTGCATCCATCGCGCATTTAATCAGTTATTTTGTTGTCCAACGCCTACCATGTGCCAAGAGATTCTGTTGAACATCAGCAGAATCATGAATAAAGACACAATTAATTCTGCTGGATCCCTCCAATCCTTTTTCCCCGGATAGCGACCTTCCTGTTTCCTGGAAGTGGGTTGTTTTCATGTAGCTTTAGGGAATTAATGATAGCATGTTTTGTTTTTTGTTTTTTCTCATCTCTGCCAGGCTCCAAGGATGGAGGCTCAGACAATCCTGGGCTGCCTCGTATGTTTCCCCAACCTTTACCTCCAGATTCCTGTACTACAGCGTGTGCCTGGCTCTGATGACGTCGTTGTGGGCAATGAGGACATCAAGGTAAATGGTCAACATGTGCCATACTGGATACATGCGGTAATGGAATTTAAAAACAAAAATTGCTCACTGTAAGTGGATTAGTTAGCTGCAGTATGAAGAAGTCAGTCATACTTTAGTCATGAGTTTTACATATTTTTCTAAAATGCAAACTTCTTAAGAATGATTGTTTGACTCCCAAGTCTTATGTTACAATTAATGATAACAGATTGTTACAAATATTGAATAAAGTGAACGGCCTAAATTGTCATTTGAGAACATGTAGTGAACCTAGCATGTTGTTTTTACTTCTCAGGATTATCTAGTCAACATCCTGCTAGATACAGCAACAAAGGAACACTGTGAAGGGGCAAGGTATGATTGGCAATATTGGTGATGCTTTTTTTTTTTTAGGTTACACTGTCTATTTATTTCATAAGTTTGATGTGAATGTGTGTATGCGTAGTCAAAATTTTAAACCTAATGATACAGAATATTTACTAACCCTCATAACAATTCTGTGCAATGCTTTTAAAGCCTATTTACCAAAAATATTTTTTGTCATTTAGTTTAATTGTAGAATAGTTTTCTGAATACATTTTGCACAGTTCAAATTCTGTATTATTCTTAAATTTAAATAATAACTTCTGTCATTCAGGTGCATTGCTGTGTGCAATCTGGGTCTGTGGGTGTGTGAGGAGCTGATGCAAAAGAACATCCACCACCAGGTCAAAGATGCCATCAATGTTCTGGGAGTGACACTAAAGGTCAGTGACCCTCTGAGGCAAGGAAGCTTCATCGCATCATATATGCATTTACAGAGTGATATCTTCCAACTTATGTGTACAATATGATTTATAAAATACAACTGCACTTTTTTTGCATATACACTATATGCATCATGGGCTGTGTTAACCACTGTAGCTGTGGCAAACATTCTGAATAGAATAAATCACTGTTATCTGCCGTGTCTCTAAATGAAATGACGCAGGAAGCCTGGATTTCATCAGTCTTTTTTTGTGTTTTTTTTGTTTTACCACACAAGCCCTATAGTGTTTAGCTCTAACAAAAATGATAGTTGATCACATAAAAGGACTGCAGAACAATTTCAACATGGTGAGTGGAGAAAAAGTGTGAGAATAAAACCTGTCCAGTGATGTGACTCATAGGTATATTTTGGAAGAGCCCTCTATTTCTCCCTGAGTGAAGAGATGCAGAGAACCAGTGGAGGCAGTTTTTTTTTTTTTTTTTTTTTTTTCATGGAAAAGGGTTTGAGGCGGTGGTGTAATTTCCAGGCTGCACGCTCTCAGTAGATGTGGTCCAATTTAAGCAGCTACATCTCCCAGCTTCCTGCTCAAGCAACCCCCCTCCCCCCCTCCCCTTCTCTAATGGAGCAGTAATCACTCCCCTGTACAACTTGACACACAGACTCAGCCAGCCCCAAAATAGGGTATAGGCTGGGTGGGGGATCTAGGGGGAAGAGTGGCACTGAGAGTCTCTTTTCTAAAAGCAGGTGCTGAACTCTCAGGGCCCCTTTTTGTGTTTGGCCATTTCTGCACTCCCCACATTGTCCGCCCTTGTTACATGTTGAGAGGCATTCAGCTGGAAGAAATGGGAAATTCTATTTCTCCACAAAGAATTTCAAATCACTGAAGAAATCCACATTTGAAAGAAAATTGTCAACAGCTCAATTCTTTCCTCCAATGAGTCTGGAGAAAATGAGCCGTGGTTTGAAGTGGAAATGAAATTATGCTGATTATATGCACAGTAAGTGAAAAGCTAAATTTAAGGGAAATTACTTAGTCATTGTGTGCCTAAACTTTCCCCATTTTCGACCAGCAATGTCCCTCAGCCTTTTTAGAATTTGACACAAATCCAACAAGGTGAAAGTGTAGAATAAACGATCCTCCCAAATTGCTAGTGTAACTCTCGGAGAAGTCTGAATATTAATTTAATAACACTGAAGTCTGGGATTTGGCAAATAATAAATGTTCTGCCTCAACACACATCACAGTTAAGACACTTTTTATATATGTCCATATATGTATATATTTTGAGCTTATGTGCATATATGAAGTTGTGTCCAGTTTTGAAATATGTCAATATATGTTTTGTTTATCATTATAGATGTCATACAAGTCATTTTTACAGTTATTTATTTAAGTTACAGTGGGGAGTCAGCATTACAAGCATACATATCAGGTGTCTATGTATTGTGGCCAGCTAGTACCAATTTGGTTGCATGGAAATAAACAGGAAAAAAAGGAGAATTGCTTCTGACCTTTGGATTTCTCAAAGCAACTTTGTCTTCATTTTGGAACTAGGAAGATGCTCTAAAATAAAAATCACATTATTAGTGAAACAAGCAAGCAAGAAAATCTGACCGCAAGAAGTGTCACAGCAACAATGTCCAGGCAGTTGAAATAGAAAGCATTCTTCAGCCTCAAGAATGTACATGTACAGTATAACAGGAAAATACTGGTTTAACATCTAAATTTGTCTGTCCGTTAATGCTGCTTATTATAAAAAGGAGACAAATGCTTTGCACTGTTGATCAGTTCTTGTCTTTCCCTCTTGTTTGTGTTTTTGTCCAGTTTGGGAACAAAGCAGTGGCTCAAGTAGCCTGTGACGTGTTTCAGCTGCTCATCTCTCACTGGGAACATCTCCAGAGGTTGGAGCCCGCTCTGCCTAAGAAAATCATTGAGGTAACATACACACACACACACATGCGCGCACACACACAAACACACACAGTAAACATTGTCAGTGGCCATTAGGGGCCTGTGAGAACATATTGTAAGTAAGATGAGAAATTCCTATCAAGTCACTTCAGCTTTTAAATGTAAGTCTTACATGAGTTATTACTCATGCATATGCATACTCTACATCCCGTGGCATCACATCCATTTTAGCACACAGCCCTGACTCAGCTGATGAATAGGAGTGTGTCATCCAATTATCTTTCTCCTTGTTTTGTCCCAACACAGATCTTTGTGGCCACAATAGCCTTTTTGTTGCCAAGCGCAGAGCACTCAACTGTGGAAGCAGACAAAAAGGTACATGTTGGAAAGGAGGGGACATGAAATGGCTGAGATCTAAAGGCCCTTGATCTATCATGTTGGAATGGTGCATTTGCAGAGGAATGTTTCTACTGAAGTGCTTTGTTCTCTTCTCTTTCCCTCTCTCTATCTCTGTATTTTTTGTCTTTGCAGCTCTCATCTATTGCCTGTTATTTCTCTGGAACAGCCCTGCTCTTTTTTTTATAATTATTGTATTATTAATATTGAATTTTTTTGATTTGATATTGGATGACCAAACTGAAAAAGGAACTTCTCTCTTCTTTATCATTTCTTCAGTTGATGGTGTCGCTGCTCCTCTGCCTGTTGGACTGGTGCATGGCAGTTCCCCTGAGTCTCCTGCTGGAGCCCATCACCATGCCTTCGATGGAGGACCGCACATCCCACAAGGCCCCGCTGCTGGACTACATCTACAGGGTGGGTAGCCTCACTGGCAGCTGGGAGGTGGGAAAAGCCGAAAGTTTCAGTTATAACAAACATTTTGCAGACCTGAATGATGGCTACTTTTTACTACTGACTGCTTTTCATCTTCTGAAACATACATAGCTTTGACACCTCCACCCCCACCCCACCAAATGGGCTTGCCACTTTAATTAGACTCACCTCCACCATGACCTCATGACTACGCCTCATTTAACATTATAGTGGCACAACAGCACAGAAGCACCCGCCATAGCTGACACATGTGGTTGGCATTCATCATATGCAGGAAACTCTACAACTTGCTTTGTACCAGCATATACTGCATTTGTTTAAAACAGGCAAAATATGCAGTATTCAATCTCTCTGTATTTGTCCCTCTAACCCTTTATTTTATGGTCTGACCCTGAGGACGAGGGCCAAGCTTCAGGCACAAATGAATGAGATATTATTCATTCCCTCCTGTCTGGGCAGATGCGGTCAACGGCAGATCTTTGTAAGGATGTCACCCCTGATAAGAAATGGTCCAATTATTCAAACAGGACCCTTTGTCCACTTGATAAGCTCAGGCTATAAACGCTTGTCCTGGAGATTTGAATGGAATATGTCTTAATATGAGAGCGACTGCAGCTGCTATAAAAGCAAAGACAATTAGGCATGATTGGTTGTCTATCAGCACACAAAAGGCATGGCCCCTCTGGGTTTCATTGGAAATAATATAATAAGCAAGGCATCACAAGGTGTGACAATATTAATGCAATATCAAGACCGAAATCTATACATTTCCACAGATACACTGCCTGCTAATTATTCTCCATGCCAAGCAGATAATAGCTTCCCTAATAGAAAACATCTCTCTTTTATTCCATCACTGGCCAGTGTCACTGACAAGGTAGCAGGGAATGTCCATTTATTTTTCATGCTTCACTTTCCTTTAATTATAGTTTTATATTGAAAAAGGCCTACATCTGTTCTATCCCAAGCCAACAAACACTAGCACAATACATGTACACAGTTAATGAAAAGCTTGTCATGCTATTTATCCTGAGACGAAGAGAAAAGTGAGAAAAGTGACCAACAGAATGCAGACCGGTTTAAAAAGCAACATTTCACTAGACCTCACTGGTTCACCGGAGTTCTGTTCAAGCTTCTCCATCTGCTCTCTCAGCCTGCCTCAGCAACCAGCTGCACCACCCCTGTGTGTGCCTGCGTGTGAGGGTGTGTGCGTGTAAAGGAGAGAGAGACAGCTAGGAGAGGTACATTTTTACATGTGCGCACCTGTATGCCTCTATTTGCGTTTTTATTATTTGTTTTGTGTGTGTACATAGGTGTACTCATGTATCCATACAATGTGTGTGTCCCTCAAACTACATTATGATTGTTTCACTGTGTGTTACCTTCCAGGAACTGTTGCTATGCGAAGTGCAGTCACTTAGTTGTCAAGCACAGCTGTGGGTTTTCCCCCTCCCTTTCTATCTCTCCACCTCTCCACAGAGGAACCTCTTTGGGGCTTTGGTGTAGCAGCTGTTTGGTTGAGGTCTTTTCAGCATCGAGCCTCCAATCCCTCCCCCATGCACCCAGAGGTCTGCTTGGTAGAATCATCCACATACTGTCTACATTGCCCCACACAATACTGTTTCAGATGGCAGGGCCAGCCTGCCTCTCTGAGCGTCTCTCAGCCAAGTTTGAGTGTATGTGTGTACTGAATGGGATTAGCCTTTGCCTTTACCCAAGTTGCTCTATTCTGAATGAGAGGCCCCCTCATTTACATACATTAGGCATATGTTTCACCCACTCATATGCAGCACTTTACCTCCACTCAGATTATACAGGTGTGTTTGTGTGTGTGGCTGTGCGTGCATGTTTGTGGTGGGTGCTGAGCACAGGGATAAAGTCTTAATTAAATCAAACAGTGTAAACCTGTCCAATGGCTGTAATCAACTGCCCCAGTGCGCCTTATCTAGCCCTGCCAACGGATGCTCTGCCATCTGTTATGTAGATCGATACACTCACACATCACAGGAGAAATGGATTAGTGGCAATAAAGACCCTCTTTTCTCTCCTTCTCTCCCTCCCTTCCTCCATCGCCTTATGATGTAAATGGACCATATATTCCCCTTTTCATATGCTGCTGGATCATGTCAATCTAGAGCAGGCCTACAGGAGTGTCACTGTGCATCGTCTCACCAGAC
Organism: Siniperca chuatsi; assembly: GCF_020085105.1. Taxonomy (NCBI): domain Eukaryota; kingdom Metazoa; phylum Chordata; class Actinopteri; order Centrarchiformes; family Sinipercidae; genus Siniperca; species Siniperca chuatsi. Next base: position 10,402,437 of record NC_058056.1, on the reverse strand, counting down.
ACCACCATATCCAACAGGACTTTGTCTTTACACATCAGAGTTTAAGTCCTACCCTTTTTCTACTGTTCCTCAGGTGCTGCACTGCTGTGTGTCCGGCTCCAACCTGCACACCCAACAGAGCCGCTACCTCCTCAGTCTGTCAGACTTGTCCACTGATTATGACCTCATGTTGGGTCAGGTTAAGAGCTTCGAGCCGCCACCCTCCCAGACAACCACCACCGACTTCGGCAACCTGCTCACCGTAGCTGAGGGTAAGGACATGGAGCCATCCTGATGCCCTTTTTTACTACCCATTGTGTGCAAGATTGCATTGGGCTGGTAGATGAAATGATGATGCTGGATTTATTTGGTGCATAGTATCTGTGCATGTGTCTGAATGTATGGATACACATGTGAGAGAGTTAGAAGTGGCAGTTAGTGGTGACTGTCAGCTGTCACATCATAGCTAATCCCTAGACAACTATCTCTGGTCATATCCCCCCACCACCACCAAAAAAGAAATCCCAAACTCTAAGTAGCCCATCCATTTGGAGCCTCTCCATTAAATGTCAATATCTTATTAAAAGTATGAAAAGGAAATCAACCATCACAGGGAATGGAGTGTTCGCATTAGTACTCAGCCCTAGAGAGAAGACCCATTATGGGGTTTATATAAAAATGTGGAGGGAAAAAAAATCATTTTTTGTGACCTTGTGATTCCATTAGTCAATGTATTCCTCTCTCTCCCTCATGTCCTCAACTTCTGAAAAGTCCTTAAAGCCCAAATACAAAGTGCATATGAAACAATGTAAGAAATTTGAACAGTACCTTTTGCCTGGAAAATTTCACCACACCTCTACTTTTTGTTGCACAGCTGCACAGAGTCTTAGTAGAAATAACAAAACACTATCAAAAGGGCAAACCAAAGAGTGCCGGCCTAGTTATATTCATGCCCCCACCTCATATTGATCAAGTCACATCAAAGAGCCAGTGCATCTCTAATGCAGCTTGGCTTGCTTTCTAAAGAGCTTTCTCCACTTTGATGGGGGGTGATGGTATTGATAGCACTGTCACAATGCAAGAGTGCATCTTCTTGTTTTTCCCACATCACTGCAGAATAAAGCATGGCATGCCTTTCACTTGGGAGTAAAAACGTGTGCATTTACATAAATGCAATTCACTAAGAAGAGTCCTATTAAGCAGCCTGTAAAGATGGTGGTTCTCATTAGCACTCAGCCAGTCTCAACGCTTGTCCATTGTAAGAAGACTCAATGGGCTTTTCAGAGTTGTCTCTCATGATTAGATGCTACCTACTTAGAGGTGTGCTGGCCAAGCTTTTGTGAGAAATGAATAAACTACCCCTATTAGTTATCATAAATGAGATTTGGCTTTGTATAAAAAGAGCTAACAGAGATGATAGCATGTCTACACACAAATGTGTGGCGTTTGAAAAATGGTTTCAAAGTCTGCATTGGACATATTATAAAAGATAGCCCCATGTGCAGCTTTATTCTAAACCCATCAGTAACTTTAACCAGTGATCACGTTTTACACTTTTTCATGTGTATTTTCCTTCAGAGAGATGGTCTCAGTATTTTTATCCTCGTGCCCTCATTCTTCCACCAGAAAAGCGACGTCGGAACATGGAGCTGATTCCTCTGACAGCACGGATAGTCATGACTCACCTGGTGAACCATCTGGGTCATCATCCACTGAGTGGTGGCCCTGCACTTCTCCATAGCCTAGTGAGCGAAAATCACGACAATCCGTATGTGGAGTCATCCGAGCTATCCTCCGAGGTCTTCAAAAGCCCCAACCTGCAGCTCTTTGTCTTCAATGATAGTACGCTGGTGTCCTACCTGCAGATCCCTGCTGAGACCCACACTGTCGGACAGCCCCCCCAACCTTCCTCCCAAGTGCGTGTCATTGTCCGGGACATCTCGGGCAAATACTCGTGGGATGGCGCAATCCTCTACTGCACCACCCAGGAAGACTCTGTTGATGCGGGAGTTTTTAATGCAGTTGACCGCCCTCTTTCTAGTACCACTAGTGTCGCTCACAGCAGAAACCAGTCCAACTCGCCAACAAAGGGGCCGTACAAAAATCATTGTTCAGTCTCAGACTCCCTCTCTGACTGCTGTGAGGAGGAAGAGGTAGATATTCTGGATAAGCTTTTGGAGGACCTGGGCCACAGCAGCCCAGAATGCCTGCCCCAGCCACAACTCATGCTCAACCAGCCAGCCCCCTCACCCCATGGCATGAACCTAGAGCAAGAGAGCGCCATCCTGGAGGCCATTCTGCGTCAAACTCAGCAAGAGGAGGAGCAAGTGAGGAGATGGGATGCTGATGTAAGCTTTCGGGCCGCCTGCCAGAGGGAACCCTCCCACCAGGAACCAAAAGCTCCTTTCTACTTCTGTCGGCTGCTGCTTAATGACCTTGGGATGAACTCTTGGGACCGCAGGTACACTACCAACTGAAATTGGCTACAGTCATTGGTCTGGTTTGCACTATACTAGAGTAAGAAAGAGACAAACAGGAAAGTGGGGTTGTAAGAAGTCATAAAGGGGACTGTTACTTATTTGTCTCTTGATGTATTTCTTTATCATTCAGTCTAGAAACCACATCTTAAATGTAGCCAGTATGACAGAGAAAATAAAACCTCTGCAGTCTAATACTATTTTTGAACCCAAGTTACTTCCTTCATCCTCAAAGTAACTCAGCTGTTGGCTCGTTACTCAAAGAGAGAAAGAGCAAAGTTAAAAGCACACTGGAGTCTGGAGTGTCTTAATCTCCTCTCCACAGGGTAAAAGTGCCCAGCTGTTTTCACTAAGGTCTACCTTGCAGAGCCACATCTTTGCAGTGCTTCCCTGTAAATTAAAAGCTTACACCTCTTAATGGTGATGGTGCAATGTGCACACAGCTAGTAGGAGATTGCTGTTTGCACCTGTGCCTTTTTTGCCTTTGTTAATCTTGACTGAAAAAAACAAAACTTTTTTTTTTGACAACATGCTAGTAGATTATACCACTTTTTCAAATGGTTGTTCATTGTTGCCGGCATGGCAGTTTCCTGAATTGTGTTTTTATATACAGAACTGAAACCATCATGTCTAATCAAGATTGTTTTTGTCAAACAGGAAAAGTTTCCATTTGTTGAAGAAAAACTCCAAACTCTTAAGAGAACTGAAGAACTTGGATTCCAGGCAGTGGTAATGCTTTTATAAATTCAATCTGGAATTCTATATCATGCTGTGTCCTGTCGAAATTAGGTTTGTCGGAGATACCAATGAACACACAGAATTATCTATAATTTTGTGCCCTCTGCTAATTGTCAAACTGTCATTGCAGCCCTATGGTAAACCTGCCTCTACAGGTCTAGTGAAATTAACACTGGTTATAAGTCATACAGTTGCTCAAAGCAGCATGGTATTGCCCCATCCCTCCCTTCCTCCCCGATGATTTTTCTAATTTTTACCATGTCCTGCTGATCACAGCCCTGGAACTCTTGCCATCCTTCACTTGCTGTGTCTCTCTTAGTCCAATCAATAAGTACGCCACACATTGGTAATGACAGGAGCTTATTAAAGAATTCCCTCAGGATTGGATCTCATTCTCCCAGATGGCCAGAATTGGTTGGGCAATAACAACCTGTCCGCAAGCATGCAAAGTGCCCTAAGTCTACCCCAGCATGATGTACTGCCATGGCAACAGGAAAAGTAGAGGTGGGGGGGGGGGCTTTGCTGCCATTCTTTTTTAAATCATGTTAGAGCTGGAGAGATAGTGGAAAACATTTGCAGACAAACTTGGCTTTTTCATATTCTGCTCTCCTGATTTTATTCAACAACTCAATTACACTTACACACACAATTTACCTTGATGAGCAAGGTGTAGTGTTTAGAGTCATTGGATTCACATTTCAAAGCATTTTCACCTGAAGTGGCTGGAGTAGTGAGAAGCTTTTCATGTTCTGTTGCGTTTATAAAATTGTGTTGTTGTTGTAGTTCTTTTAATATTGGCTACTATATGTTTTGTTCTGTAGTCGAGAGACACACAAGATTGCTGTGTTCTACATTGGAGAGGGCCAAGAGGACAAGTGCTCCATCTTGTCTAACAGCGCAGGCAGCCAGGCCTATGAAGAATTTGTGTCTGGACTGGGATGGGAGGTGCAGACAAACACACCCTCAAATCAACACACCCTCTGTATCCACATATACAGCCTAAATATGCACACACAGATGTACATGCACACTCAGACCATGTACATGTATCCCTCAGGTGGACCTGGCCACACACTGTGGCTTTATGGGTGGCCTCCAGAGGAATGGCAGCACAGGTCTGACAGCTCCTTACTATGCTACCTCCACCGTGGAAGTCATATTCCACGTCTCCACTCGTATGCCATCTGATTCTGATGACTGCCTCACCAAAAAGGTAAAATGTTTGTGTTTATGATTGTTTTTAACCTGTGTTATGATACAGTCCGACAATTCCTGCCTGTCTGACATTTGGATTAATGAAATATGTATTGTATTAATTGCACACCTCAAGTCTAGAGTATGTCAAAAAAAAATATGCTGCTGTTTCCTCTTTGACGCAATGAAATGGCTACACAGTCCTGCCTGCCCATAGCAGTATGTTGTTGTAGCCTTCAGCTCTGTGTTAAGCTGTGATCAGGAGGTGTGACTCCAGAGTGCGGGCATTGATTAGTGACCCTGGCCGGGCAGGCCTGAGGAGTAGAGAGTCGCAGGCGCGTGAGTGAAGAGAGGGCATGTGCCGCTGTGGTAATGACTATGATTCTGCTAGCCCCTGCCCCCCTCCCTGTGTGCTGTGACCAGGGCCTGGATTCAGCCATTAGCTCTCCCTGCTAGGGCAGGCGCCGGCCGGATGCCGGCAGGATCCTTTTATCCAATTCCTGCTGCCGCCACAGGAGCGATCGATTGGGTTCTGCAGTGGGATTCTGAGCTGTAGTGCACCAGTAGCAGTTAGCACGAAGAAATGAGCCGCAAGGCCCCTGCCCGTGCTGCCAATCTTCTCATACAGTACCCTGCTGAGAAGGGAAATTCATCAGGCTCTCCTCATATCCAACCCTCCTCCAGTCCTCCACAGATCTCCCCCTCTCAGTTTCACAAATAACCCCCTACTCATTCCAAAACCCATCCTGAACCTGTGCTTAGTGACCGAAAAAATTAGTTAGACTGAGTAAAGATTTTGACTTTGGTTGGCCAGAGTGAGGCGCTGGAGGGGCGGCCATGCCCACAGTGGAGTGTGCTGCCACTCCACTTTCATTCATTTCACCAGAAACTTCTGTAATTGCTCATGCTCACCTTGCACAGATCACACCAGCCACAGTCCGCACAGAAATTGGCAGGCTGGCTGCATGCACGGATGGATGCTTCAGAAAAAGATGGGGGGGGGGCAGAGAGAAGAGAAAGTGGTATGAAGAATTGGAATGAGAAACAGGCGTCATCTGTGTCCAAGTAGGATGTTTCCCTGTCAATTTAAAAATAACACTTTTAGTCCAGCAGTCACCCACTTTGCTGCCTGTAACCATAGAGGCTTACTGTGGGGGAGCAATGGATGGGGGAGCTCCCGCTGGGCAGATTGCCCGTTTGAAGACGATGGAGAGGGGAAAAAACGACTAAACCAAAAAGAAAAGAGGGAAAACCATGAATTCCTCAATCCAATTGTGGGTTTTAGGGCAGTGCAAGCTGCAGCAGTAGCAGCTGGCTTCAGTAATGCGGTTATAGACGCGACCTGCAGGCCTGGGGTCAGACTGTGTGTATGTGTGTCTGTGAAAGAGAGGGAGATAGACGGGTGCCTTAGCTATCACATTCAGCCACAGGCACCACAGCTTAACTGGGCTGCTGCAGGTTGTTTTTATAAGGAGCCTCTTGTGTTCTGGGGTCCTCTGGTCTGCTGTCTCCATGTGTGTGAAGCCCATTGGCTGGGTGGGAGGTCAAAGAGGACTAATTGGACAAGAGCCTTTGACTTGAATAACATTTTATTAAAGAAGTATCAAACATTTGGATGTGATTAACAAGGGAGTAAATAGATTGGTGCAGAAGATGATTGACTAGAGCATAAGCATCCTCATTAAACTTGTGATTAAGCTCATCCAAATGCTAATATCTTAACCCAAATTAACATCCCAGTGTTGATTGTCTACCGCAAATGCATATTCAACATTTTCTCTGAAATTGTCCCAGTGACTGACCTGGTTGGTACCTGCTGATCCTTGGACAGACAGACTGAACTGGCGAGCTCCAGTAATCAGCATGCCGTGGATTTGTTTAAGATTACCGTATTACCATAATTAATGGCTTCTAATAGAATGTGCTAATTGCATTTTTGGTGGCGAGGGCATGTTTCCTAATGGCTCATTAGGCCCACAGTACATTGGCAGATGTTTTCCTCTGAGTAGAGGCTCACTTTTCAGTGTCCATGATACCGAAGAAAACATCACTGGACCACCAGCTAATAAGTGATCTACACTTCAGAGAATATGATGTAGCTGTGTCCATCTATTTTACTTTGGGAAAGGGGAAAGCTGTGTACCTATTTCAAACTAGCATCAGTCAATTTCCTGTCATTTAAGTGTATCTTCGTGTCCTGCCCAGTTCCATTTGTGTTTGTGAATAGAGTGGAAATGGGAAGCAATTTAATCTCTGATGGGGAAAGTTAATTGGATTTGAATTATTTGGTTTTGAAATGCTCAATTTTGTGCATTTTGTTTGCAATTTGAATTTGTAATGAAAAAGCTATAAAAAGAGTCAAAACCAGAGCCCAGACCCCTATTTAAACCATTGTTTTCAAACAAACTTTGTGATTGAGCTGTAAGCAGTCACCTTGCTCTTGCACCTGCTGTATTTATGTTTTATCTTTAGGATACGCCAACAGTGCATATAACGGAATAAAACAAAAAAAATAAATAAATACTGAAAAAATTAAATAATGCAGAATGCAGTGATAAAAGCTAGTTAGGGCACATGCAACTTCTACTGATCTGTCAGCAGTAAAGATTTTATCATCAGTCACCCCCTTTTACATACTTCTTATACCTCAGTTCACTCCTCCGCCTTCTAGAGGTGATGTGGGCCTATGGTACTGACTGAATAAACCCACTGACATGCCCTAATCTCACTAAATTTGTGTTCCTGTCATCATCACCATAGGGATGAAAATTACCTGCACTCACCAGGCACTTGATTAGACTCATTTTATTTGTTTGGCAGCTGCGACACCTGGGAAATGACGAGGTGCACATAGTGTGGTCAGAGCACACCAGGGACTACCGACGTGGCATCATCCCAACTGACTTTGGAGACGTGCTGATTGTCATCTACCCGATGAAGAACCACATGTATTTCATCCAGATCATGAAGAAACCCCAGGTAAACCACTATAGTCGGTGAATTTTGTTAAGACTATCGTCAATTATACACATACAACATGGGAAAACTCATTGGAAGTGGGAACTTACTTTCATTGCATGTGATTGAACATTTTTTTAAATAGCTGCTTTTCCTTTTGTACTAAAATGACAAAGTGTCTTATTTTCCAATCACAATAAGCAAGAAAACCATGCAGGCTATTTTCAGCACTGCACTAATTCCCAGTCTCTGTTCATGATTTAAAGCAGTCCCTTCTCCTTGCTTCCTATTCAGACTTTACTGTGAGTTTTATAGGTCCTTTCTCCTGTTGTGGTTTCTGTCTGAAGGCTCTCAGTTTCTCCTACTTCAGCAGTGCATTATTACCCACACTGTGGGTATGTGCTCGCAGAGATGGTTACTGTCCTTTCTTGGCTACCTTTCATCTTACCTACTCTGTAGTACTGCACTCGATGTGTGGCCTTCCAGAGGATAGTGAAATTTCTTTGTCTAAGAATGGCTGGCTTCAGATGTTCAGATATATCCATAATATTTTCTATATAAACGTTTTTCAGATGAAAAAATGTTTCCATAATATAATCTGGTTTGTATTCATCACTGTTAAGGCATTGATTATCTTTAATTTTGTCTTTTAAACAAGGAATTTTTCAGAGATAACTGAGAAATATATAGTATAATGCAAGAAACAATAGTCTCAGCTTAGCTTTATTAGGACACTTCAAGGTACAGCAACAGCCCCACTATTTTTTCAGATAATCTTTATTACCAGTATAAATGGTCATAGTAACAATCTGTTGGACAATTAAATTTAACAAGGCATAAAAAGGATCTTTACCTTCATTTCAGCATTTCTTTCAGAGGAGTATGACAACTTACCCAATAATACACAGACAAGTGTGCATTAAGTTTAAATACTTCAATGGTTGCAGATGGTTCACAAATGAGTGCGTAAAACACATTCTAGCCTCAACCCAGTAGATGGTTTCTACAGCCAAAGCACACTGTTCTGCCCCCCAACCCCACCCCACCTCATGCAAGCCAGCACATTGTTCCAAAATTCTGCTACTTTCACTGCTTCTACCTCCAAGAATCTTTAAAGCTACTCAGGTTTCTTATATTAGTTTACACAGTGTCACTCCAGTGTTCTGGCATGTGGTTAAGTTAATTGGTTTGTATCATTTCTGGTTAAAATGCATTTATTGTATAATTTGACTGGTTATTATACTAGCTGAACTACCAAGTTGAAGACAGCAGGACTTTTTGGAGAGACTTTGACATTCGCGTCAACTTCCAGGTCAACGACCATTGAGCTTCAGTGATTAAGGGCCCCCTTCCAATATGCATGAACAGACGTGTGTACCCACACACACTCACATGCTGCCTCTAAAATGCATATTGCTCCTTTGAATTTGTTCAGTAGCTCAATATGAGGGCATTGTTTTGTATTGATTGTCATTTTAATTTCATTTAGCTAACATTGATCCGCATTAGATATGTGTGGTTGTCATGCAAAGTTAGGTAAAAATCCAATTTCAACTTGAACCCTTGCCCTAAACAGATGGAGAAACAGTTAAAAAAAGAACAAAAACAGGACACTGACCAAATTAACTTTGGATCAATGTGGAAGTTTTGATGCCTCATGTTTGTTTTTCTTTTTCTCTCTTAACTTCACCAGGTTCCTTTCTTTGGGCCTCTGTTTAATGGCGCCATCATCACTGGGATGCTGCTGCCAAGCTTGGTGCGGGCCACCTGTATCAATGCCAGCAGAGCTGTCAAGTCCCGGCTGACTCTCTACCAGAGCTTGTATCCTTTACTCCTCATGCCTTCTGCTTCATTTACTGTTCGCTATCCCATACTGGAATGGCTCATCAGAGGAATGCAACAATTTAAAAAATCAACCGTTGATTACCCATACAGCTGAGACCAGTAAGGTTATGATCATATATTTAGCAATATTTTTAGAATGATTTCATTAGATGTATAACACCACTGAGCTTACATTTTTCAGCACCACCAGTGGCCCATTTGGGTAAATTCATTGAGACATGTGGCGTGCTTGTCACGTCAGCCAACGTACACAGCTGAGAGCTGACACTGATCTTTATGGGCTGGCTGATTTACATACAGCTATTAGGACGGGGCTGTTTCACAGCCTGGAGCATCATGGGAGGTTGTGTGGGGCTGTTTTGGGCGGGAGCACAGATAATGTGTCATCATCTATCACTACCGTTTTATGGAGCACAAGGAGAGCCAAAATAAAAGCACGCTCAACAAATGCATACAAGTGGATACACACACAAACACGCATACACACGCACTTGCTCTCATCCCTTCACCCATCCATCCAACTGTGTGCCGTTAAGAGCCTGACTCCAGCTGTAGTTGTCAGTTGGTTTAAAGGGAGTGTAATCGCCAATGGAGATGAATTAGCATGTGAATGCCAGCAGCACAGAGTTGGGGGGTGAGATGGGGGGCAGAGTCGGGATGGCCTCTGGAGGGGGAAACCTGATCTCTCTTAACGCCCTGCTCCTCCTCGGACAGCATGTACAGCACCGCCTCACCAGAACCACACTGCCCCTCTGGCAGTTGCTATAGAAACCTCCCCCAAGGAGGTTTCATTTGGGTGGAAGACTAGTATCTATTGTTTTTAAGACATTGACATATTTAAAAAAAAAAAAAAAAAAAAAAAAAGTTGTTGTTTTTAAATTATTATTAAGTCTTTGTATCATAGTCTTTTACAACAAAGCATTTTGAGCTTTAATTACACTACAACACACCCTGTGTGTGTGTTGTTTACAGTTGGGTGTGTGTCAGTATGTGTCTGCCTGTTTGCGTTTCACAGTGCATCACATCCCCTGGTCCCCCCACCCCTATATCAGGCCTTGTCTGTGTGTCCCCGGGGGCATCCTGAGTGACAGATGTCTGTTACCCGACGCCAAGTGAATTAGCCCAGTGTGCCAGAGGGGGGGCCAGCCGCAGGCCTGCCTGCCTCTGTGACCCTCAGGGGTGGGGGGGTGGTTGGGACAGTACCGGGCCTGTGCTGGGCCACAAAAGCCTTACCTGGCATTCCTTAGCAGAGGAGCAGACAGCACAAAGGCATGATCTATGAGAGGCGATAAGCGCTGCCTCTGGAGTTCTGGCACTGATAGGCTGCCAGGCCTCACACACTCCAAGAGAAGAGATGAATGAATGTGCCAGGCAAAGCACACTGCCAGCATGAGTATCTGCATGTCTGTTTTTCCTGCTGTTTGTCTGCCTAGCTAGAGAGCTCTTGAGGACAGAGGCAATGCTAAATAAATGAATGAATAGCCAAAACGTTACGTTTGGTATATGCCATGTGAAAGTGACAACCAAGTTTTTAGATTTTAAGAGAATTGGTATCACAGTGTCCTGACTGACACAATGTCCAGCAATGGCATGAACCATAAACTAAACAAAGTCTTGAGTGGCAGGTGGAGTTACTCTTTTATATGCTTTTATCATTGGATTTGCTGCTGTATTATACCAGTATTTCGCACTTCATCATTCTTCCATCTTCTCAGGTTATGCGGCTCTTTATCTTTCACAGATTGGAACAATGACCCAACCTTTTTTTTTCAGGGATGTGTATTTTGTGTGCAAGATGAAAATCCTCATCCTTAGTTTACCCCTTCACAATGCTTTAACAATCCACAGTCTGCTCTCTGCCTGTGAGGCCACTCTCCAAGGTAATTAGTTGAATATTCCTTCAAAGAGAAGCTATATGACCCCTGTGTGTCCAGATAAAAGGCCAGTATGGCGCTGCGGCCCCCACTCTCGCTCTGTCACAAGGCTCGAGAGGACTCCAGCAGTCTGCTGTAACGCTCACAGGATCTCTCAGGCTAATAGGATTTGATATTGAAAAATGACCACCAGCAACATTTTTAGAAAATACACACACAGATAGGCTACAAGAGTGTTTTTCAGGTAGATACTCACCCCTTGCTGCCTTTCTGTCTTTTTCCTCATTACATCCTCTGTCTCTCCCTCTCTCCTTTTCCTCCATCTCTGATTTGTGAAATCTGTGTAGTTGCATTTGTTTTGTTGTACAGTGCCCAGTTCTGATTGTCAGTTAGAATTTGTCAATTTCTTCTGTCAAGACACAACCCATGGCCTCATAGACATCATATTACAAGCTTCTCACAGGCAACTCATAATGTATCATCTATTATTTATATGCCTGATGGAAAATGCAGCTGGTCTGGCTTTGTGTGTTCTAAGTGTATTTTCTGCAACTAGTTCGCCCTTCACAGCTGCATTATGAATAATTGTGACCACAAAATGTTCTAAAACAACTTCAGTTTTCTTTTTATTGATCTATCAGCAACAGAGTAGAGTAAGTGAATGTCGTTGTGTTCCTCTATTAATGGTACTTATCACTGCATGCACACAGTGTATGACATATTGGCTTGAAGGAGACAATGACTTTGTTTTTGTCACCTGAACCCAGCCTGTCACAGGATGGCTTTGCTGTCTGCTGCCATTTACTGTATGATGAAGATCCTTCATACTGTCACTGTAGAATAATGTCTTCATCCAGTAGCTGGGATTTATTTCTCTCTTCAACAAGCACTTGAGTTTGATGTGCCATCCATCACTCTTTGTGATGGGGGTATTGTTAAGGGTAAAAACTGTCTGCGTGTGTGTGTTGGGGAGACAGCAAGTTTCTAATAGGTGAGACAGTGCGGAACTGACCTTGATTCAGAGACATAGCCTCCCTACTGGACAGAATCAATAGTTTTTGCACACTGCCCTTAGTCCCCATCCTCTGCTCTGAGACACACATAAACACACACGCACACACAGATCCATCTCCAGGCAGCGATCAATAACCATAATCTGTTTCTGCCCATCGCCAGTCATGCGAGCCAGGCTTTTAGGTGGTGTGTGTGTGTGTGTGTGTGTGTGTGTGTGTGTGTGTGTGTGTGTGTGTGTGTGTGTGTGTGTGTGTGTGTGTGTGTGTGTGTGTGTGCGCGTCTGTATCTGTGTGCAGTAGCAGAAAGAAGAGAGGGAGGCTTGATCCTTTCAGTGGAACCCAAAATGCTGCTGAAGTCTGTCATGTTCCCTCACAGGCTCATGTGAACATATCTACAGTCCCCCAGCTCCACTGAATGCCAAAACGAGATGTACATAATTTCAATGGATGTATACTGAAAACATAATGGATATGATACCACTCCTTTGTGTGCTGCACCCCCCAGACGCCATCATAATTATTACAGTCAGTGTATTGACAGTGACATATTCTCACACCCCTTCTGAGCAAGTTATTGTGCCACTCTCACTGTGTCTTTGTCCGACGGCAGTGTGTTCTTTTGTATACTGTAAGATTCCTCACCTAGCGGAGATAAAAGTGCGCCTGTATGCATGATAGGATGTCATGAATAGGATCTGCCATGTTAGTGTTGTCTGACATGAATTATTTAGCATCGTTGATAGGTCTAATTTGCCAGCTGTTGTGCCATAACTGTCGGCAGTCTCATAGATAATACTCAGCAGTCTATATCACTGTGGAACACAGTGCTTGACTGGGCACAGTGAGACGCCAAGCTAGTCATTGTATGCAGGATTCGTGTAATGTTCTGAGCTGATACGAGTACAACTAGCCAACTTCCTGTTTATGGAAAACAGGGCCCACTTACAAAAAGGTTTTATAAAGTAATTTGTACCATACAGTAAAAATCGTTAAGGGGTGCTTAATACACATTATGCGACAATTCGAGGTGATTTCTTAACTACCTAGTAGTGTATCCATATTACTGGATGCAGTTGGCTGTTGTGGGTGGGTAGGCAGGGGTTGTGTTAGGGGCCATTTCTGAGTTGAAGTGTCCCTGTCTCTGGAGTTGGCCAGGGTGGTTTGGGCAGAGGCTGGCATTGGCTTTGATAGAGCGGTTGAGAGTTTACGCAGTATTTGGGGGGCTACAGAGAGAGGAGGGGTCTCTCCCCCACTGAATGTTTTAACCTAATCCCATTATCAGTGTAGCGCACTGCCTCCCATCTCTTCCCCCTCCTTATCCCTACCCCCTCCCACCCTTCTCTCCAGCTGACCAGCTGTTCCTGCAGGGACTCACGACAATGTCCGATGTGTTCAGATCATTGAGTACCCCCCACCCCCTACAACACACACACAAATACACAGAGCACAGTCCATGCACAACCAAAGCAATTGCCTAGCCCATTGCTGGAGCCTAGGAAGGCCTAGAGGGAGGAGGGTGTTAGTTAGGGGAGAAGGGGGTGGCTTTGGGGATGAGGAGGGGCAAGCACAGGCCTGTCAAACCAAGAGCTCTGACTCAGGAGGCAGCCCAGCTCGGATGGCATATGGCGTCTAGCTTCATACAACATGCAAAAGTATTCTCTCCCTTCGACCCCCCTCATCTACTCCCCCCTCTCCCTGTCTCCCTCCCCTGCTGCTAATGCAGAATGACTCATGGCATTACTCATTTTTTTTCCACATCCTCCTCCTCTTGCCACCCAGCCTGTAACAAAAGGCGTCCGCTGCATGGTACCCACACCCTGAAAGCCCTGGGGGCCGGGCCCAGCCCAGCCCAGCCCAGCCTGCACTCTAAGGTCTGAGCTTCATGGGGGCCGCCCCTTTTTAAACACAGGTAGAGCAGGCGTGGAAACAGACGGCCAACAGCAGGGACCCAGAGCCCCGCCTGGGGTAGCGTACACACACTGCTGGTGTCAAACTGTTGTGCCTGTTAGTGCATTTGTGTTTGTATGTATACGGAAGCTGCCTTTATTTTGTAGTGTCTCTGGTATTACAAAACAATCATGCTTTGTGTGTTCGGATGTGTTTATGCATTTGTGTGCACCATGTGTCCTGCATGTGTCTAATTGCAACCTTTCTGACAAATAAGGATTGTCTTTTATTAGCCAAATTAATAGAAGTCCTCCTATAAAGTGTAATTTGAGTACTATTAAAGAATCATTATATGGTGTCAGGGAGCTTTCAGCTGCCAAAATAACCCTGTTTTTATACACTAAATAAAATAATAAGAAACCATGGAGTTTTCAACAAGCACTAGTAGAATCTGCATAGCCTAGTGTAACCCAAAGAATGTGTATTTTTAAACTTGAACCCCCACCCTCACGCCCCTCCCCTGCTATCTCCGTCTGTTATACATTCATGTCTGACATCTGTGTGTTTGTGAGCAGCAAAGTGAAAGCCAGCAAGACTGCCAGTTTTGTGTGGGGTCGCCTTCTCTGTCCTATCCCCAACTCAGGCTTTGGGTATCAGGTAGAATAACATAAACAAGACAACTGCTTGGCCTATATCAATTTTAGCACATAGCAGTATTTTCTGTATTTGGATATATTTCAGTTGCACTGCAATGTTGAGTTTATGACTTACACAGAATCTTGAAGAATTTTTCACTAAAATCTAATTAAACTCAAAGTACAGATCTGTTTTGTTTCATTGTTTAAATGTAAACAAAAGTATATATTCTCAAAGTACTGTACGTAGAAAATTCAAATTTAGGTGCTTTCTGTGCTCATTTCTAAAGGCCAGGTATTAAAATTATAAACGAAAAACACGTCATCAGTCATAGAAATTACAAGTTGTTAGGCTTCTTTTTCTAATGACAGCGATCAGAAAGCATGGAAACAAAAGTGCTGTACTAAACCAAAATACGTAATTGGGTATTCATTTTAGCTTTGATATATTTAATAACTAATTGATAGATGTCTGAAGTCAATAACAACATTTACAATTTTCAAATTGACCACTGTCTGTTTTTAAAACAAATGCTGTGGTGTCATACTGCTGCCATTGAGGAAAGGTCTCCTGTATCTCCTAATTAATTTAAGGCTCAATAAAATCAATTCCCACAGATTGAACAGGCAAAGAGGATAACATGACTTTCATTGCATCTATTATATTTTGCATGCACTTGAACATGTAAGCCTAAAAATAGTAAGTAATCATCCCAAATTGGCTACTAATATGTAAAGGAATGACAGACTGTGTTGGTTTGGGTGTTAACTCACACCATACCCTTCGAGAGAAAAACAAAAAACTACAAATGTCCTTGCTAAATATCAACAAAAAATGAAATTGCTATAATAACTTGATTGCTAATATGCTATTGTTCCCTGTCCATCAGCCAGAATACCCTGACCCCAGTGTCACCACTGGACTAGTACCGACTGAATTGCCGTTAAGAAGACATGTTCATTGTGATTGATGTGTGGTGGTGCTGCTTCTAGTGTAAAAACCTGTCTGTCTCCTTTAAGTGATAAGCATCCAGCTAGCCATTCCATCTGTTCACCCTAGCCCTGTTTAATTAATGAACTTTCTTTCTCCACCCTGTAGCCAGCCAGCGCAACACTAAAGCAAAAGCTGTTAGCCCTCTCAGGTTCTTGTGTCGTCCGTCCGTCCGCCCCTCTGCTACCCCCCCTCAATGGGTGCGTTCTCATTGATTAGTTATGTTTTGTTTTCCCCTCTTTTGTCTCAGGGTTCTTGAAGGGAGGGTTAATGAGCTTTCCTGGCAAGCTGTAACGCTTGGAATCCGGGGATAAATGGGAATAATTTTGTTGTTTTTTGTTTTGTTTTTTGTGATGGACTTGGCAGAGATGTGAAGCCTCGTGCCACCATGTGTGTATGAGTGTGTACGTGAACGATAATGTGTTTGTTTGGATGTGTATTCATCCCTGCTGGTCCATTATTCCTCTTCAGAAGCAGGGAATCTGGAACACTGTTTAACAGTTGGCTCTGTCACTATTCATCTTCCAGCCATCTCAGCAAAACTCTTGTCCTGTCCTCCTTTTACCACCAAGTACTCTCTCCCTTCCTTTATGTCCCTTCTTCCTTCCGTGTCTCTTGTTACAAGGCAGTGGACAGCCCTTTGTCCAGCTAAAGCTGCCCTCTTTTGTTTGTGCGGCCTTTTTTATCCTTGTGCTAATCGCCATGGTCGTGTGCCTGAGTTGGACCCCATATTTCATGCTCAGCTCTCCTTTGTTTGACACACCGCCCCTGATAAGAATCCCAATTCTAGGCCCTCTCTGATATTGAAATCCAACAGCGGCGTAGAAAGAGCCTTCAATCATCCATTATCTGTGCTCCAGTGATTACCATTCAATCTCCCAGGGTCCATGCTCCTCATCACCGGCCCCAGAGCTGAGGCCGTCCCCTGAAAGAACCCGTATCCCTTAACGCCTGTGTCACATGCAAGCATATCCATAGATATTTCTGACGCCGTCTTGAGACAGCCCCGCATTGAATGCTGCTGGGAAATGTCAGTGAAATGTCACTCATCATTCTCCGCTGGAATCTCTTGGTCTCTGATGTGGCCCTGGGACTCTTGTGAGGACACCTTGCGACATTATTGGGTTTCTTTGTCCCTAAATGGCCATTGAATTTTCAATTCTCTTTTTTTGTTCGGAGACTAGGCTTGCTCTTTTTCTTTTTACATAAGGCTGCATTGCTTTTAATGTCACAGACTTAATTGGCTGTTTTTAGGAAGGAATTAGTTGATTATTTATAAGTTGCACATTAATGCCTCTTTAAATGGTTCAAAGGCAGTGTCTGCTCCTCTGCTGGCCTGTAGCCATTGTTCTCTTTTAGAGGATGTCCTTGTGCCTCACAGCATTTGCATTTTTGCACTAAATGGAATTTTCTGCATTGACAGACAAGGCAAGGCAAACAAAGCAATAACCGCAACAAAACATTTAAGTATGCATCGCTGTGCATTGTCTGCCTCTTCTTCTTACAGAAAGCAGCCTTTGATGTGTTAATACTGATAGTCTGTGTTTCATTGTCAAGTGGTGGTTGCGGCTGAAAGAGAAATATTGGCCAAATCTTCCTGTCTCTCTCCACTGCAACAGGCTGTAATAATATTGAGTTTGATGTCAAACAAAGAGAAAGTATTGTTGGTTCTGTGTTTTCATCATTTATCCTGCTTATTCTTATTGTTGTGGTTGAAATGTAAGAAAAGGTTTGTGCTCCTGACATCCAATTATCCACCACTCTGGTTAGATACACAGCAGCTCTCAGTACCTTTGTTTAATGTAGTGTACACATCTTCATTAGTTATGTATAGCCTCTAATTACTATTCTACTAATTATATTACTACTCTAGCTGATTTGGGTACAAATCTATAGCTTTTGTTATTTCAATGAGTGTTATTTACCCTCAGATCTCCAAGCCAGGGGGCTTTGGAATGGGGCTTTGTGCAGGCAGATATAGCCGGGCCGCTTGAGCTACACCCACTTGTTTTTGTATCTGCCGACTTTGACAAAATCCAGTTTGCCCCCCCCCCCCACGTCATCACCCGTCTGCGTGGATGTATAGCACTTCCCGCTCCTCCATCTGTTTTTGTCCTCCCATGAAAAGATCCATTATAATCTGCAGGATGCACAGTTGATGTGCCGCTAGCTCCGCTTGAGCCAATCAAGACAGCGTGCTGAACTTAGGCCACGAATCCAAGAGGCCCTAACCCCTCCCCCAAGTTCATTTTGATTATCTGGGCTCTCTGTCTGAGATCTTAAGTTGAACAAGTTTTTATAACAACATTGTCTCCATCATCCCTTTTCCCCTATAAAAGCTTCCAGTCTGAATGGGGCTCTATGCATGCCCACTGGATGATGGCAGGCTCCTGATTAACCCTGGAGTGACTAGCTAATGTCACTGAAGGAGGGCCACCTGGCTGTGAGACTGTACAGTCAGCTGCCACTGAAGGGCCAGAATAGGAGACGACCAGGTGTTGGGCTCCAGCCCCCCTAATTGTTGCCATGTAATTGCCTGCTTGACTGCACAATATAGCCCAGGGGCGAGGATTAGGAAAAAGCTGTTGCCAACACAGAAGTCCATTTTCTTTTTTGCCCAAGGTTTTGTGTGTGGATTTCTCTCTGTGTGCATGCGTATGTGTGTATACACATATACATCTCCCTTTGCCATCCTCCTCATCCATTACAATTATAGCAGGTAGAAGTCCCTTTTCCTGGCTGTCTCCCTTCCCCTTACTCACCCAGCACATTTCAGACGTACACCACTATAAACTTGCTTTCAGATTGAGAAGGGCAAATGTAAGAAGGATGTTAAACCTAAACGTATGTACAGCTTTTCACCTGAAAGTAACTTACGGACTTATTTTGGGGCTGAATGCTCACTGTACAGAAAAAATTCACCTTGCAACAAAAATCATATCCTTGGCTCTTCAGCAACAAGATATTCATCCATCATTATTAACATCATTTTGACAAAATGATATGAACAAATTGGTCCAACAGTCCAGAGTCTGCATATGTAATTTTTAGATACGAGTTCATATCTCAATGTAATCACAATGGCATTGATTGAAATATGTCCAAAATGCAAATATAAGGGCAAATGAAATCACTCTTGCCCCCAGTAACTAACCCTCTCTGCTCTGTGCATTCACCACAACTGTGATCATATGTAACCTAGCGCTAATCATTATCATTCCCACTAAATGCCTGGCATTTTGCATAAGGCCAGGCAGCCTAATTGGCCCAATGAACCTTTCATAGAGGGGGCAATGGAGGAACAAGAGACTTCATGTGCGGGATGTCTTGGCGGGGAAGCAGACAGAGATGCTTGGCGTTAAGGCATCACAGTTATTCTGTTGCACATGCCACAAGCATCATTAAAATTGCAGAAGCCTGTGTTCATTTTGTTTTAATATTTCATCAGTGCTTGTCTGAACAGTGTTATCGTATGGTTAAAATCAGAGCCATTTGGCATGACCCAGAGTTGGCACACTCCTCGTGCAAAGTGTCAGACTGGTTTTCTAGATGTGTCAAATAGATTATAGAACATCAGGGTACTTTGATTGCTGCTATGCTTTGAGGTGGGTACAGGTGGGCAGAACCTGAGTTTGAGCCTATAGCCGATAATAATTACCACCCTATAAATTTCATCATGAAAGTTGGCAGAAAGAAGAGGTGAAATGCCTCATAAGTAATCAGATGAATTTCAATCAAAGTCTAGGTTCAGTGTGCCCTTCCCTGTTTCATCTTTGACTTTTTATTAAAAGTTCAAATTGAGATCAGATAGATGCTGTTGTTCCCTGTCTCGAATCTGAACAATTCAAATATCAGGAACTGAAAGAAAAATATGACACATATTCACCTCAGATAGCTCATAAGATGCACACCTTTGTTCTGACCTAATAATGTTTCCAGAAGGCTGAGGCATTCATGTCACTGGTCATCATCACTGACAAAGGGGACCTTCAGAGAGAACTCTCACCCAACTGTATCTGTTAATCTTCATCCCTATGAGCCTTTCTGCTCATCTTATTATGACTTTCTGTTAATGCACAGTGGAGGCCTGTGTGACTGTCTGGCTATAATGGGCCTGTGTTTGATTAATCATGTCGATCCATTGTGTTTCACATCTAAGGCTGCTGCGTTAGGACTCATCAATGGACACCAGAGTCCTTTGAAAAGGAGATTGGTTACAGACTCAGCTCATCTGAATACACAAGCCCAGTAGGCTTTGATGGCAGTCATGTTGTGTTGAACAAACCATGCTATAACAAATTATGATGTCACTGGGTATCTTGTGGCTATCCTGTTTCTCTGTGTTGTGAGGATGACTTGTTGCTTTATCATTTATATTCTGTGAACCCCCAACAATCAGTGGGTCCTAACATAGTTTAGGGGTCAACATTGACTTTGGTGTAGGTGCTGGTCTTATGATTTGTTGCGGAGCAGAAATCGATTTTTACTGTCCCCCAGAGGAATGGTGGGCTGCCAGAGACTTGAGAAAATGGGTGACTACTTCCTCCAGCCTCCAGTCAGCTCATAAATAACTTGGTCATGCCAGCTAGCAGACATCAGATTTTGTCTGCAGCTGTGGCAAACCTGTGTGAAATCACTGATGGGCAGTGATGATGTCACAGGTTAGGAGTGATGTCACAGCCATAACTTCCCATCCCGCTGTCTTAATGCCAGATGGACGGTAGAGAGGTGTGGAGGTTGGAGCTTAGAAAGCTCTTGCTGTGGGAAACTCACCCCTCAGGAGGTGTCATTAACCTAGGCTTTCTGTTTGACCCGACTCCTTTGGGGCTCCTGAGCTCCAGTTTCCTGGAACTGCTCCTAATTAGGCTACTTGTTAAAACTCTCTGAAACTAGCTATTCCTCTAGAGCATCTGATGTTGTGTATGTCTATGCACACCCAGAAAATGGACACACAAACACCTCCACTCATCATAATGCACCTGTGACACATTCAGATGTTTTCTGTCCTGCTGCTGTGTCTACAGCAAAAAGCTGTTTAATGAGACACCAAGGTTTGAGTAGCTGGGAGTGGGACACACACACACACACACACACACACACACACACACACACTATACAATCACCCTACTGGCTAGTTTCTGTCATACATGCTCTCACTTTATCCATCTCAATCTGTTGTTCTCTCCCACTCGCCATTATTCCAGCAGCCAGCTTTACTGCCACATTCACTCTCTCTGTCCCTATCTTTCATTCTCTCCGTGTCTGTCCGTCTAAATGTCTCTGTCTTCCTCCCCGTTTTCCCATAATCACCTCACACCTCTAAGGGCCTCTGCTGAGACGAGCTTCACACCTCAGCCCTCGCTGTGACAACAGGTACCGCTGGCACTCACCGCCTGGCCTCTCTCCAATCAACACCTGCTCGGCTTTATCCCTCTTTCTTCCCTTCCTCTTTTCCACCCCTCCCCCCTTCCATCTCCACCTTCTTTCTCCTTAGTTCCATCCCTTGTTTTTGTGTCTCCACCAAGGAGACATAACCCCTAAATGTATCCATATGGATGGACAGTCTTTACGTGATATCCAGCAATACTGCAATGAGGTATGGTATAAGGAGGTGAGGCACTATACCTTTCAACGAAAAAATAATGACCACATCTGCTTTTTTACCCTGCTTACACTGCCCCCCCCCCCCCCAATCCCTTCCTCTTAACAGGCCAATTATGTGACTACTAGGAGTCAATGGCGCTGTGAGCTACTCCTGAGTTCCTCTCCTCACCAAGGTCAAGTTGATTGGCCCAGGTTAATGGGCAGATGTGGGGCTAAGAGAGGAGGGGGTCAAACATCTAGAGGCACCCTCCACCTCATCTCTAAACTGTCCCTCTTCACTACAAGAGCCCCTTTTACCACCAGCGCTTCTACAAACAGGATTAACCTTGGCTGCTGCTGTGGAGGCCCAAGGAGTGTAGAAGTGGTTCCTCCCTATGCATGGCAAAGGTTGTTTTTTTTTTTTTTTGTAGTTGTTGAGTTTTTTAAATTGTTCTTTAAGTAAAACCCCTAGAATCATAAGGTGTGATGGTCAGCCATGTGTCCTCTCTGGGGATAATGTAAACCTACGGTATATCCTGATTCTGTCTAGGTTGGGTAAATGTGTTTGTTTTTTTGTTTTTATTCTAGCTTACTGAAATTCTGTGTTAGACTTTAATCAACTTTCCTTTGCAGACAGTGTTTCTCAAGGTAGTAGCCTTCACAGTTTCTAATGTAGATAAGGCATAATTCTCAGAAAAGGACTTCTGAGCTGTTCTGCAGTTCTCTTGCTGGCCATGTTAAAGCAATATCTTAGGTTCAAAATTGATCTAGAAACCGGATTTCTTGCCCCACCTCTCTTTGTCTCAAGTGCAGTTATAGTTGATGGCCACATTGGTCCATCAACTTTAACTGCACTTGGTGAGCGATTGCCTGTGGTCCTGGCTCAATTCACTGAAGTGACAGGCCCTGTTAAAAATTGTACCAGAGACTTAAACACAACCTTTTTTAGTCTCCTTGATTCCGTTGCAACTCTTTCTACCAAAACGAGATGGTCAAAGAGGTCTACACCCTGGTTTACTGAAGAAACACATGCTCCTAAGCAGACCTGCAGGAGAATGGAATGCACATTGCTTAAATCAAAACTGGAAGTTTTCTTTCTGTCAAGGCACGAGCGTGTATTGAATTACAAGCATGCGCCGTGTGCTGCTAAAGCAGCACCTTTCTCTCGCTTAATCGGTAACAATAAACACAATCCTAGATTTCTTTTTGATACTGTAGCCAAACTTATTCAAAAGCAGTCGTCTGTTTGCTGCTCAGCCTTTACGGCTCATTTTTTATTTAATTTTTTCTGCAGAAAAATAGATAAGATACAAAATTTGTTCCTCCAGCTACTTCTGCAGAATCGGTGGTGAAATATTCATATGTTGGATCCCAGATAGTCTGTTATTACAAATTTTGAGACTATCTCTCTTGAAACATTGTCTAAACTGGTGTTTGCATCTAAACCAACTACCTGCCTACCTTTTCCTATTGTGCCCCATTGGATCTGGATCTTTGACCGCCAAGGAGTTTCAGCCTCTCCTCTTCTCTCTCTCTCTCTTGGTGGAGAGGAGGTCGTGTGGCTCCGGTCCAATCTGTTTTGGACTTGACTATGAAAACTTCCTAATTAAGCAGAGACATTTCAGCCTTAGGCACTGCACTCTTATAAACTCAGGCACCCTCCCTGCACCCGTCATCTGACTTATGTGCCTTAGAACTGGATGGAAATGGAGCTTAAGTAGTGAAATGTCAGTATGGGGTGTCTTAAGATCCCTTCTAATGCTCCTTTGCCTAATCTGGACTTTCACCCCCTGCCCTGCCTTATCAACAGATTAACTTTGTGTGTGTGTAAGAGAGTCTCTGTCTCTGTCTGTCTTATTATTTCTGTTCATTTGTGCAATTACTGCCAAAGGAGAGTTTAGACTATTAACAAAAAACTGTCATTGTTTTGTACAAATAAAGCACAAAACAGTGTTCCAGTCTGGGATTTTGGCAGGGCTACTTAGGGACACTTGGCCTGAACCCACTCTAGTCTTGACCAGTCTCCCAGTCCCTGCTGCTGACAGCCATCCCTATAGCACGATGCTGCAACCAATACAATTCACTGTTGGGATGTTAATCCTGAGGTGTTCAGAGTTATCTTGTCTTCACCAGATATAGCACTCATGCTCTCAGAATCCCTGAAATTCTATTTGGCAAGACTTTTACTGAGTTTGGCCCCATGGTAAGCTCTAGAAAGAATCTTGATGGTTCAAAATATATTACATTTCACAATGATGGAACGCACTTGTCTCTTGGGAAACTTCAGTTCTTAAACAATTTTGCTAATACTTTTTCCAGAATCTGTGTCTTAACACAGTTCTGTCTCATAGGTCTGCCTGAAGCTCTTTGAATTTCATGGATTGGTGTTCACTCTGTGAACTGTGGGACATTTTATTGACAGGTGTGTGTGCCAGTTATTTTAACTGGACATCGGTGGAATCAATGATGTTAAAAGGAATCGCAATGTAGCCAAGGTAGGTAGTGCTGTAGCAAACAAAGATACACACAAGTACTTTTAAGTAATGGAGTACTTTCTGATGCCATGATGCTTAAACGTCCCTGCTGACTGTGTGTTCGAAAGATGTTGAGTAAGTGTGTGTGTGTGTGTGTGTGTGTGTGTGTCAGAGGCCAGTGGTGGCGTGAGGCCTTTTGTCAGCAGGGGGACTGAGGAACACAAAGACGAAGGCTGTATGGTCAGGATGCTGCTCTCCAGAGACGCACCAGTTCATAGGTCAAAATAGGCTCTTTTAGGGAACAGTGTGTGTGTGTTGTGCCTACTTATGCACAAACGCCAATGTGTGAGCATGTGTACGTGTCTGCATGCGCTGAGTGGGGTTACACACGGCACAAAATAGATCCCAGTGGACAGGCATTTTCAGGACTGGTCCCTGTGGACAGAGAGAGAAAAAGGGAGAGAGATGATGATGAGGGTTGGTGGCGGTTGGCCGATGGGGTCCAGCAGGGATGGAGCAGCCTGCTAATGAAGAGCCATCTGAGACCTCCATTCACCTTGAACATGGGCCACTGCAGCTGCCCTGACCTTGGCTTTGATCCACAAAGATGCTTGACCCCCACCATTCCCCTAGAGTTACCCCCCTGCCATCTGCACAACCTACATGCATATGTATACATACATGCACACACCCACAGATACATATGCATGTACATGTGGGCTGACTCATATACACATGCACATCTGCTTTCACAGGTTTGATGTCTAAGCTACATACACCATTTATTTTTTCGCATGTGAGCTGCATTTTGTGTGTTTGTGCATAATTGACCTGTGCGTTTGTGTACTAGTGTATGAGTTTTGGATACACACCTACACTCAGACACCACATGCCAACCGTAAGTCACTGCCTTTGTCACCACTGGCGACAAAAAATAAGAGTGAGTGTGTAAATGTTGTAGTCAATAGACTGGATTTGTGCTTTTCTCTTTATAGCCAGTACTCTCTCCCCACCTTCATAACTTCTGAACCACAGCCTCTATGTCTCTAGATATCAGTCCTCTAACTAAAGTTGTTTTACTTTTTTTTTTTTTCTCGTTACTATCCCAATGGTTGCCACACTCCATAGACATTACGTTGGTTTCCCTCTCTTCTTCTTAATAGGAATGCAACTGCTTGGAACGTAGGGGTTCCTTGGAAATTCCCAAAGTGGCGCAACACACTCTCTTCACACACACTGACTTGTATTGCTTGTCCACCCAGTTCAGCTGTAAATGACAGTTATGTCACGGGTGACTTAAGTTGCAGTCCATCTGTGGAAATATAGAACTGTCTGCATTTTCCTTTTTATATATTTCATCCTTAGCTTTATGAGATTTTTTATTTTCTTTGCATTAAATATAGTGAAGCTTTATGTGATACAGTAATACAGTTCATCAGAAAGGCTTTCATAACACATACCATTTTCATAAAGTATAACATTTTGTATTTTGTGATCCATCTTTCCAGAGAAGTTTTTTACAAACATAAAGCTTAGCCAGGCACTCATCAGCAGTAGCTGCAGCTTATTTTTTTCCCCCCAAAAGTAGGTCAGTGTCAGCGGGTTTGGTGTCCATGACATGGACGTAGTCTTTACGTCACTGTTCTGGACGTGTCCCTTGATTAAGTTACTGCATGGAGGCTGCAGCATCTGTGCATATGCAGGGGAACAAGCTGTGCCCATGGCTTAGTAATTAGAGACAAGCAGAAAGATGAGGGAGTGCGAGAGAGAGAAGGCAAGATTACCCCTCACTGTGCATCAGGTCTGCTTTTTGTGCAGCAATTTTTTTACCCACAGATAGCATCGTACATTTACTTAAGCGAGCTGATTATGGCTCTCGCTTTCACTCATCTCCAAAATACCTTTTATTAGTTTCCCTCCCTCACCACCTGTCTTTCCCTCTGGCAGCCTCATATATTTTCTCTCCTCTCTCGATAATTCTACACTATCTCCCTTCATTTTTATTCTTTGAAGTTTTTTTCTCACTCACTATAATCCATTTGTCTAACTTGGATAGAGGGCAGCGGAAGGAAGTAGTGAAGGAGAGGCGTGTGTCAGAGTCAGAGAGAGCGTCTGCTCCAGCTGGAGTCAATATTTGTTTTAGGAATCTCAATAACAGGCCTCCAGTCATCTGCATCTCTGATAATGGACAGCCATATGGCTCTGTTGACCCACGCTGTGCCGAGGTTCTCTTTCTCTCTCCTCATCCTTCCTTGTCTTTCATTTGTCGGCTTCCTTCTAACTTCTGTCATATCTTTTCATTAAGTCCTTCCACTTATTACCTATCTGGGCACATTTTGTTCTTTTACAAACATCTTTCCTCTCTGTCTGTCATCCATAAAAGCCTGGATATGACCCACCACACAGAGCTGTGACCCAAGTTACCATGGCAGCAGAGACCAGGATGCCCACTCTTTGTCCAATACAGTTTCCAGCAAGTGACAGAAAACAGTGACGTGGCATGTCTGGCTATGACTGGAAGACTGATATAGAGCTCAAGAGGGAAGTGCTCTTATGTGCTTAAAGTCATGCTGCTCTGCTTCTTTGAAATGGAGATGTTGGCCTTGTAGAGAATGGTCAATTAGATACAGTATATTTGTTGACAGGTCTTACAGTCTACTTAATTGTTGTTGCTTTTTTGTCTTTCCATTTCTCTTTTTCTACTTGAGGTAGAAAATATGAGCTTTTATTTTAATTGATTTCTTGGTGTTCTGTCCTGACAAGTGTACAAATATTTCTGCTTTTATCCAAGAATCTCATTTTGGAACAAAATGCCAAAACAAATCTCTGAGCCGACTTCCCTAATTTTTTTTACATAGAACAAGTCAAGTATTTCTGTTTGAGGAACATATTTATTTTAACCTACCCTCAGCAGTATTTTTCTGTGCTTTCTGGAGTGTAAATAGACTATATTAGACTTACAAGACTGTAATTATTTGGTTCATAGGGCGTGTGGAACCGAACATCACTACCATTTACACAAGTATACAAACACATCCTGCTCCCTGTCTTCCTCTGTTACCCTTTGTCTTATTCTGCCCTCTGTCCATCTCTGTCTGTCCCTGTGAGCAGCTTGGCCATCGTACCCTCTGGTGCCTCCCGGCTCAGGTGCCCGTCACCCCCGCTTTGCCACGGTTCCCTCAAAGCCATTGGTCATGGCTGCCTTGGCCCCCGCTGTGGCGGCATGTGCCCACAGCAGGCCCCTTGCCCAGTCACTGTCTCGTCCTATCTATCTAACCCAGACCAGAGCCTCTCGGCCCAGTCCAGCCTATCTCAGCTCAGCCTGGTTCAGCGTTGGCGTCAGCAACAGCCTAGTGCCACTCCACCCTGGCAGTCATAATGAGATGAGGGGGAGGGGGCCTCTGTGTTGAGTGACTAGAGTTGTGTGTGTGTGTGTGTGTGTGTGTGTGTGTGTGTGTGTGTGAGAAATAGAGAGAGTGAGAATGCATGTGTTTGTCAAGCAATTTGTTAGGTGTCGTCTCTCAATGAAACATAGCCTCAACAGACAGCCATGAGAATAATCAGACTCATTGTTAAACATGCACACACACAGTTAAATCTCGAAAGGGCTTATTATCATTATGCCATCAGATAGACCTTTTTACTCCAATAGTTCCTTGCACCATATTTTATCCAGCACTTGCCTCCATTCCACAACAGACTTTGAACAATATACTATCTATGATAATGATATGATAATAGCCATGAGAATGTTTTCCACTCTCACCCGGCAGCCATTTTGCAGACTTATTTATTTATTAATTTGAGCTTTCCCATTTCAAATCCGGCCATCCATCCCGCATGCTGGCTGCCCAGGCTCCAGTCACTGCTTGTCACTCTGAATTTCAAATGGCTCCAATTTTCCCCCTGATGGCACGGAGAAGTGGCAGGCAGCACATCGGGGAGGGTGGTCCTAGACATGCTGCCTGCAGCAGGGGTTCTATTAGAGAGAAGAGAGGGACGCGAGGGGGGAGAGGAGAGGTTTGGAGCATCACGCCAGTAGTGATGTATTCGTTCTTTCTTTTTTTATGATTATTTTGGAGACTGCTTTCTCATTTGGGGCTGTGTGGCATGGCTGATTGTTCCATCTTTGCTTCTGGCTGGGTTGCTGATGGTGGAGCCGCCCTGCCCGGTAAAGCTGCCTCTCGCTCTCCCAGCTCACTCTCACAGTACATGTATATGCAGTGCAGCACGGAAAAAATGTGATTTGTAACTGTGGCTATGATTTGTTCCTAACTGACAAATTGTGCTGTTTACCGATGGATGTTTTGATGATATTGTGAAATGTAATTATTTTGTGAGTATTAGGTTTATTCACAGGCAAAGGCTAACTATACCTTGCTTACATGCCATTATGTTTTGTTCCTTAACGAAAGCTAACCAGCTATGAGGAGCGGGCGCTCTACTTGGAGGCCATTGTTCAGAACCACAGAGAGGTCATGACCTTCGAAGACTTTGCCTCGCAGGTCTTCTCCCCCTCTCCTGGATATCCAATGAGTGGGACAGGTGAGAAATTAACCACACTGCACCTCTGTCCTCCTTTTTATGTTCTTTCCACTCCATCTGTTTTGCCCCTTTTCTTTCTGTCTCTCCATCCCACTATTGCTTCATCACATGTGCATTTTCCTCTCACACCTTCTTTCCCCCGTCTTCGTCATCTCTTTTCTTGCCTCTTTTTCTGTATCAGTCTCTCCTCCTCCTGCACAACACACCTGTTTGCCTCTGTTGCCCCCTCCACCCCCCTCATTCTCTCTGCTCTTCTTCCACGCCTACGCTCACTGATGAATATCAAACGACGGGCCCAGCTCTTCACGCTCTCCGACTGACTTCAAACACTCTGCTTTCTCCACTTCCTCAAGCCCCACTCACGCTACTTTGTTCATCTCTTCTTGTTTCAAACTGCATCTTTTTCGTGCAATTACTTTCCTATGAATATAAGCAGCCTTGTTAAATGGCAGTTGCAGAGTGCGTGTGTGTGTGTGTGTGTGTGTGTGTGTGTGTGTGTGTGTGTGTGTGTGTGTGTGTGTGTGTGTGTGTGTGTGTGTGTGTGTGTGTGTGTGTGTGTGTGTGTGTGTGTGTGTGTGTGTGTGTGTGTGTGTGTGTGGGCGTCCTTATGAGCTCCTTCACCAACACATAAGAGATCCGACCAACAAACAGCAGCTTGCAGATGTCAGCATAGCACTCTTATCAGTCCATGATGAACAGAATAGAAAATGTGTTTTATCTTGTTCTTCCTACTTGTACCAGCTCTAATCGATCTGCAACAGCACTGAAATCAATACAGGATTGCACTTTTCCACTCTATTGGATTTCGACACACGTTCTGTTTTGACAAGGAAAGCACTCCACAATACCTTACCATCTTGTCATTTTCAAATCTGTCAGTGCTTATATGTTTTAAGGTTGGTTTAAAGTGTATGTAACATTTTATCCTGTATGTTGGCATGTGAGAATTAAATGTTTGAATTTTCTAGACTGTGTGTCTGTGTGTGTGTGTGTGTAGGACTTCAGATTCTCAGATGGCAGGTGTGATAATCAGGCTGTTGAAGGCAGGCAAGAGGTGGTCAGCCACATTACAATACTGCCCATCTCTCCTGCAGGGGTGTAAAATCTCCCCAGACTGGCCTCTAGTCATCTCCTCTCATCCCCAGCACCAAACCAGCTTAGGGAAGGACAGAGGAATATAGAAGAGGGGGAGCTAATGAGGGCAAAAGAGAAAGGAAGAAAATCTAGCTGATGTTGCGGACTATTTCAACCATGGTTTCTTTTGTGGCTGGACAGAGAGGGGTTAGAGATGTGTTAGCCAGGCTCAAGAATAATGTTGTCAAGCCTGTCTCAATAATGCTGTGGCTAATGTGAGAGGCCATAACATAATGAAGTCTGTAAGGCTGTTGTATCACCCTCACTGCTGCGGAAACTTGTTCTGAACGGCGATTTGTATTTCTCCGGAATCTATGTGCGTAAATAGATTAATGTGAGGGTTTGTATGTGTGTGTCTTTCCATTCATGTTTTACCCAGGACTCACTTGCTCCATACAATCCTGTAACACAGTCACTTTGTAGGTTTACTATTATAACAGTGCTGTTGAGTAATTTCACGGATCGCCTTTCTCTGGCAATCTTCTGATGAAGGGGAACGTTTAACCTCTGAAATACTACCAGGTTCTTTGGTGGATCCATCTTTATAAAATGTGGATGAAATGTGTTCAAACCCACAGAACTATATTTTAATTCGAGGAGTTTTGAAAGTTAGCACATTTTTCTTAATGAATTTTAGCAAAATATAAAATGATGCAGAAAATCTAGAATATACCTATTTTATGTTATGGTTCAGCCATGGAAACGGGGCATCTTGGGTTTGAATATTTCACTATTCAGTTTAAGCATAATATAGCTTCACTGAAGTTCTGGGACAAGCAAGTATGAATCTGTCATACAGTGTGAAAGAAAAGTTATTTCCTCTAAATTTAAAGGAACCTAACATAATTTAACAGAAAAATCAAGAATTTAAGATGTAAAACCTGAAGTGTGCATAACAAAACACAAACATTCCAGGTGTGACTACTGGGGCTGCAACTAATCTTTCATGATTTCTCCAATGATCCTAAGCAAACCTATTCAAACAGTCCAAAACCCAAAGGTATTCAGAAAACCAGCAAAATTCCCATTTGATTAACTAGAAGCAGTGAATGTTTGGTATTGGTTTGGCTTTTTTTTTTTAAATGGCAATTATAATTAAACAATTATTCAATTGTCAACATTTTTGCTGATTCATTTTTTATCAGTCAACTCTAGCAACTACTCACAGTTGTTTGTCTTTTCATGCATTCTTACCAACTGTATTTATAAATTATAGGCTGCTCTGTAGCTAAAACAAATAGGAATGAAGTATTTAATGCTTTAGGCCATATATATAATGCATTTAAGTATATTTTATGGTTGTAGTCATATCATGCCTGATCCTCTGTGTCCCATCGAGCATATAGCTTCAATGTAGCAGTGATGGCTGGCTGACACTGCTCCTCATTCTCACCCTTCTGAAATGTGCTACTTTCCTTCCATGCCTTGTGTGTGTGTGTGTGTGTGTGTGTGTGTGTGTGTGTGTGTGTGTGTGTGTGTGTGTGTGTGTGCGTGTTGCGTGCGTGCGTGCGTGTGTGTGTGTGTGTGTGGCGTGCGTGCGCAACTTTGGTCCATCCATATGTCTGTCCGTCCATCCTGCTCTGGCTCCCATTGCTGCCACTAACATGTCATCCATGCTCCATGACAGCGTGCAGGCGTTGGCCGGGGATGGTTTGGGACATGGAGTACCCCTGGGCCAAACTGGACTGTAAGACTCTGCCTGCTTCCTCTACACTAGGCATGACGCCCAGCCACAACCCACCAACACGCATCCATTCAGTCATTTAGGTCACTGTGAACCACACCATCATCAAATAACTGGCGCCTGATTCAGCCTTTATGTAAAAGCAAAGCTGGTCTCGAATTGAAGTACAGATTCTGCATGCTAATTGCTAAATGAAGCGCTCCTGCAGTGTTTCACCAGTTTTGCTGTAAGGCATTTAACCTCAGCCCTCTCCTGCCCATCATCCAGTTCTCTTTGTATTTTTGGCTTGTCAGTATCCTCCACAGCCTACAGTCCTCCATGATCCTGAATGCAACCTCACTCTCATCCTGCAACTTCAGACTAGCATCGTGGCTTCCTGCATGAGCTAACCCATCCGTCATACAAACTCCATCCACAGTGCTCTGCACTTACTGTGTTACGCCTGCACTGCTTTGCGCAGTTTTTATTGTTTTGTTATTTTGTGTTCATCCTCCTACAAAATGAATAACTGCACATGAGAAAGCAACACTTGTCTCTAGTGAATAAAACTACTTTAAAGCTCCTGTGACCCTCTGAGGTTCCCCAGCATCTTTTACTTTCTCACCCTAACCCTTTCTAGTAGTAACACTGGTGGTAAATGTTTCTCAGCCTGCTGTTGCCATGTGAACTGCCCACCGTTCACGCTTTGGATTTCAAAAGTGTCTTACTTTTGAAATCTGTGAAGTGGACAGATTCATCAGGTACCATCATGGATATTGTGGCCTTCAAGGTATCTTCAGAAAAATGCCACTTGTTGATTAACTCATCACCCTAATCAGTTAACTTTTTCTGACTTTTAAACCTTCCAGTGACAACTAACCTCGACGCCGCACAAGCTGCCTGAATATCCCTCCACTCCAACCCTCAAATCACTGACTTTTCAGCAGCCTTGTGTTGTGTTTCGGCTGCAGTGTGGTGTGGTGTGTGTCAGTGTGTCCACTGCTCTCTCACATGATGCTCTACTCTGTTTTTCCCTTTTAGATTAAAAATATCTTAAAGGTCCAAATACTGTATGTGGCGAAGGTAAGCCCCGAGTCAGACCGGAAGCTTGTTTTCCGTCCAGCGGACTATCTACCCTTCGCTCGTTCACTCATCCTGGCTGTTTTCCCCCACCCCTCCTTTTTTCATTCAGTACTAACCAAGCTTTATTTACTGAGTGCTCTGACAAAGGGAAGGGGACAGAGAAACCAGGCTGTTTATTTGGGGGGTGTCCTACTATTTAGGCCAGGCTGGTAATTGAAAGTGACGCACAGTGGGGACAATTAGCACCTGACTAAGTAGCAGCATGAACAATACGGCTACACTTCTGGCCCTCGCTTCTGCATGTGGCGCGCCTTTATCTCTTTCCCCAGCAAACACTTTTCTCTTTTCTTGCTTTCCTTTTTTTCCCCAATCCCTCCACCCCCCTCATTTCCTCCTGTTGGAGTGTGCCTGTTTGCCTGGGGCAGACTATGAGACTAACACCTGCCGCACTGGAAGACGTCTTTGTCATCTAAAGCCTTGTTTGAACTGCTGCAGAGGGGACCAATGGGATCGCAGGGCCATTTAAAGACCCTCTTTGTTTTCACTCTCTCCCTTCTTCTTCCCATCTGAAATGAACCTCACCATAAGGCAGTTTGGGCTAAGTAAGGAGCGGAAATGCTGGGGTATAATGACAATAATAACGACATATTAGCCTCTTCTGGATCTGGATTCTTTTTTCACTCCGTAACTTACTATGAAAATGAATTCTTACATAAGGCCATACAGGGAAGAACATCATTTAGAAACCAATGCAACCACAGTCATTAAGTGCCACAGTGGGAGTGATGACTGTTTAGTGCAGCATGTTTTAATGGCCGCTAAACGAAAAGGGAAGTCTGTTGAGTGGGTGGTGAACTGTACCACACTATTGTGTGTGTATATTAGCTTTAATAGGTGGTTGCCTTCCTCCTGTCTATCATGTGTCTTTACTGCACACGCAGCTGGAGTTTAGTTTATAAAACAAAGTGTTTACTGTAGGAATGAGTCGAAGAATACGGGAATGCAGGATTTGTTCTGTCCATGAGGCCAGCCCACATTTTTAGCCAAGCCCGTCCCTTTTTTATATTCATATGCAGATTTGAGAATGCATGTTCGGACCCCCTTACCTCCCCTCTAGCTCTTCACAATACACACACCCAATGTTTCATCCATAGCCCAGCCCTCCTCTCCCAGTGAGCTGTGGCCCTGGATGCTGCCAGTGTCCACTGTGCTGCTGAGTGTCTGTTACTCCAGCCATCTGCCATTCCTTTTAGCCGCTGCAACTTGAGACGCCTCCGAAAAATGGCAGGAAATAAAAGGATAGGAAAGAAAATAGGCAACCAGATGCCATCTCGACAAAGCAGAAAAGTTGTTTAAACTCGAGGCATGGGGCAGAGGCGGTGGGGGGCCCACGGTTTGGGTTTGGTCAGGGCACACTGAGGAAGTCAGGGCGACGTTGACAATACTTTATTGTCCTCACCAGCATTTCATGCCCACCTCCCGGCTTATTACTGTTTGCCATCCCGTAATCATGGATGGGAAGTTTTTTTTGAAAAAGGACAATGTTCGACAATGGGAAGGCTCCACATGTTCACAACAAGAGCATAATGTGTAATTTTATTTTCATTCAAAGCATTCTGCTGTCACACTGCTTTTATTTATTTTTTTGCCTGTAGCTACAAAGGTTACCTCTCATTTTTTATATCCTATAAGTATCTGGAAAAACTGTATTGGGAAGAAAGGCAGCTTCTCTTTTAACAAGCTTTGTTTTTCTTCAGCATGTGAAAAAGGCATGTCATTTCTGAAATATATTATTCGTTTTCTTAATTCTTTATTCTAATGGCTTTTAGGGGAGAAACAAACTCAAATCCTAACACTTGTTTTTTACAGTTTGCATTGTAAGTTTTGTGAATGTCGGTGAGAATCCTATGAACTGGGTAATCTTGGTTGTGGGAGCAGCCACATGCATGACGAAGCATGGTGGGATAAACAGCAATCACACAAAGCCCAATGAACCCCTACCATGTCTGATCAGCTCTGTCTTTCTCCATCATTGTCTTTTTTTCTTTCTGTCTACAAACTCTCCCTCCATTTCTCTCCCAGGCTCCTTCACTGGCAGCGCGAGCACAGAAGCTGGAAATACCACAGGAACGACGGACTCCATCGACCAGGTTTCTCCCACAATGCCCCGTGCCACAAAGAACCGAGTTTCCGGAAAACTCCGCCGGTCAGCCAGCGCTATAAGCAAATCCTCCAACTGAGCTCTTCAATCTTTTCTCGAAGAACCTCACACACCCAGCCATGACTGCAAGAGATTTTTTTTTTTGTTGTTGTTGTTTTTTGTTTTTGTTGTTTTGTTTTGTTTTTTTGGCATGTATTGTTTTTCTTCTGTTTTGTTTTGGGTCATATAAACATGTAACTGGAGCATATTGCAATTTTTAATTTAAGTGGCAATCACTGATTTCGTTTATACATTTCCATTTGTTGTGGTGTTTAACTGCTTAACCGAGATGAACGTGTGACTAAGCTATTTATGTTCATCCTGGTGGTTTCAGCTTAAGAATCAGCGACATAGGAAGACTTGACAGAGAAGTCTTAAAGCAACCTGTCATTTTTATTCTCACTTTCTAGTGCAGTCTTGATGCACTGGAGAAAAAAGTTCTTACTATAGTAAGGGAATGGGAGACTTCTTTGCCCTGTTTCTATAGCTCATCTATCTCAACATTTAATGTGACAAAGCACTGAATGGCACAGCTGTAAATGGCATTATGCTGAAACTGCACAAGAGATTGGTATCCATTTATAAATGTGTCCGCCTTTTTACCTCCTTTTGCACCTGCTACAACCATTTCTGTGTCAAAGATACCACTTCAGTTAGTGACAGGATGATGATGATGTTGTCCTGCTCGTTTGGGCCCGTTTGGACCGTATTTGTGGACCATTTCCCTAAGGAGAAAAGATTGATGTATGGGGAATACCTATCCATAATGATTTAAACTTGCTGCACTACTACACAGACTTCCTGGGCACGGAGTCCCTGTAGTACATGCAGTCAGAGGCTTTTTAATTGTTTTGAACCCAGAGTGGACAATCAATGACGTCTTTCTAACATGAGCTGAATAGAAATTTGTCTGGGTTTTCTTTTTTATCACTCTAATTTTCCTTTTTAAATGAATTCCGATGGATTGTGTCATGATTTGATTTATGCAACTCTGCTGGAATGAGAAAAGACTGCGTTTGTAATTGTTTTCTGATGTCGTTAACATAGGCTCATGTCCGGTAATTGAATAAGTTCCTCCTGTCTCTTTCCTCTGCTATCAGTTTCCCTGTCCTGTGAAGCTGAGACATCGACATTCCAACGTTCCCGACCAACGTTTTTTGCACTCACTGTCATTGATTAACTAGCATCGAATGTTTCTCTCTGTTCTTGGATGTAAATTGCTTTAAGTTTAATTTGCTGATGTCTGTTTGCATAGATGTATATAGAAAGGACTATTTTATGAATTATTTTGCTGCCGTGTTGGATTATGTATTCATGTGCTGTTTAGAGGAAAAATACCACCAGAGCCTCAGGTGAATCTTAACTCCGTGTGCGTGTGCGTGCTCGTGCGTGTGTGTGTGTGTGAGTTTCTGAGGGAGTTTTTCACAGTGCCTGTGTAATGTCTGTCCCCTAAGATGCTGTCCCACACCACCTCCACTCCCCATAATCAGATTTTAGTTAGTCTTCTTCATTGTCTGAGACAAACCATGGCCACCCTGCATCACATCTCCTCGTTAGCAGTCTAAAAGCAAAGTGTTTTCCTCCCCTGCTCCTCTAAAGGTCAGTGTCTTGCGCTTCCCACAACAAAAACAACAACAGATGGATTTGGAATCGTGGGGTTCTCTGTTTAGTCTTTATTATAGGCGGTGTGCTGCTCCGTCTTTATCCATGAATGGAATCAAGTGGCACCAGCTCCTCCTCTTTCCCATGATCCTCTCCCCACGCCTCCCGAGGCCACGGGGGCTGGGTTTAGGTGGCATGCCAGAGCTGAACTCTAACAGCCCTCCTAGCAACAGCCAGGCCCAGCGCTCTCACTTCTCCAACCTGCCCGCTCAGGTTGTCACGGTAGCCAGGTGTTCCCCACGCACACACACACACACTATACACTCACACACTCTGAGGGCTCCACCCAAGCTGCAACACTATCCCCATCTGTTGCACTACTATGCCTTACTTTCCCCATGCTCTCCAGTCATTTCTCTTCCTTCTCTCACATCTCGCCTCCTTTTGTTTGTTCATTCCCCCTGAGCAGAAAATGGGGAATCCAAACAGCAGGAGGATTGACAGATCCATTTTTGGGCTTTTGGTTTTTTTGGGGTTTTTTTTTTTTGTTTGTTTGTTTTTTTTTTGTTTGTTTTTTTGAAGAATGTATAGACATATAGGCCTGGATCACATCAGGTTTTTATTTTCTCCAAAAGCCACTTGAAGGAACCACCCAGGATGCTGATCTAAAGATTGTAGGTTATAGATGTCTGTTGAAGGGGTCTGTGCTCCCCCTTTGGTGGCTTAGTTGCTGGAGATGTTAGTTTGTACCAAGATAAGGATTGTGTGTCTTATATACGTGAAGAAAATGAGCTAGTGTTAGTCCTAGTATGTTTTTGCTTTTCTTCTCGTTTTAGAAATCCTTGTACATTTTGTGTCAAATTTGAGGGCTTCAGCGCTCTCTGAATATAAATATATTAATGCCTGTAATATAATCTTTGTATAAGAGAAAGAGGAAAAAAAGCTTGAAGATTTCATCATTACTTGTCAACATATCAAACTGTTTTTAACGACCGAAGTTCTGCTATCTTTATTAGAAATGTGAAAATTGAAACATTTCATTAAATCAATTTGAAATTCTATGCATCTTTGTCGTTTTTCCCTCTCAACAACACATCAGCTAATTGTGTAACCTCAGATTTTGTAGTGGGTGTGGGTCTTATCTGTGTGTGCCTGTGCTGACATGATGGTGCTGTTACCATGTGCTTTCTGACCCTGGCCCGGCAGTGTTAGCAGCAGCAGCAGCAGGGGTAACCTGACCCTCCTCCCATCTGTCTCCCCTGCTGCTCAGCCCTGCTTAGGGGAGGCCAGCATAATGGAACCTCACCAGGAAGTACAGGTGCAATGGTTGCAGCACCTACGGATGCCCCGCCACGCCTGGGTCACATAAAGATGCAAGAAAAGCACTTGACCGTAATTGGAGCCCCCTAAAACTGTGTGCGAGAGAGGGTGAGAAAGAAGCCCAATGTTACATCATTTTCACCCGGCTCAGCGCTGTTTGCCACAATCACTGACTCTGAGAGAGTTTACAATAGAACAGGCAGGGGCTGATATTCCCTGTGATTACTACCAGATTGTATTATTTCATGTGTTACACTACTGGCTGTAGTCTATTTTCACACTTCAAATATCTCTCTGTCTTGATGCATTGTCACTGATGCCTTATGGGGGAGTGACACTCATTTAACAAAGTTTGTGTCATTCTTTTCGGCCTTGGACAGGTGTAGAGTAGCACACTAATGAGCACAAACACTCTGTAGTAGCAAAAAAAATAAGGTTTTTTTTTGTTACCCTTATGACAGATTAAGCAAGTTTTACCATCAGTGATAATGCTCTGAGGTTAACTCCATGCTGACAGTATGTGCCTATAAGTCTGAGGTGACACAATTGGAAGCTGCCTGCTAAATTACAACTGACTTCACAGGTTCTGGAGGTCAGATATGAAGCCAACTGAGCCCTGATAAGTCCTAAATCAGCAGAAAACCAACAAAAATCGAGCTGCATGAGTCTTCCAAAGCAGACAGATGTTTTACTGCTCGAGAGGTGAGCTCTGATCCACCACCTCTTTGTCCTCCTGTCATGTCCTGACATGGTATTAAGGAGGGAATTTATGATTAGGCCCTAAGTGCTTCTCTATGGCAGCGAAACGGCGTCTGTTGAGCAACTGCCTGCAATGATTTACTGCGAATCAGTCTGATAAACGGGCAATCGAAGGTAAAGGTTTGGCCAAGGGGGCTTCTAAGGTTTCTTTTTCCTGTTAAGGACGAGTAAATAGATTCGCACCATTTTGGAGTGTGACCCAATGTGAGACATGCTGCAGAGGAGAGAGAAGTTACAGGCGTTTGAATGCTGACATTGTTAAAACTTTTAGAGTGTGAAATTATATGATTATCTTGCTTGGTAACATCTGGAGGCCCGTGGACCCCCTTTAGGGAACCAGCTTTAAACCACCTGATCGGCCATAAAAGCAGGATCAAAACTGCACTTCATCTGCTTTGAAAAGTCTCGGTGTGGTATAGACAGAAAAGGTATCTACATTTTTTACGAAATAAGGTCCTAGATGCATACAATGGCCTACTTTAAAAAAATGAACTCATAAATGGAGTGAAGTCAAGTTTTTTATTATAAAGGTAATACTGAAAGATCTTTTGCTGTTTTCATTAGCGCGCAGAGTAGCCTACTTTCAGTTTGGGTCCTGAAAATAAGACAACAAAATCAGAGGCCTTTTTCCAACATCTCAAAGTCCATATCATATTTATAAGTTCATATTTTCTACATGTAGGCTATTCATTTTAAAGTCATCTTGGCACGATTATATGTATTGGAAATACTTTGCTGTCACTCAGTCAGTAAGATTTCCCTACAGAGAATAAATGACAGAAACACATTATGGAAAACTAGGATCAACAAAAACTCATTAAAAAACTTAAATAAAGTCACCAAACTCATCAATGTCAGTAATACAAAACTTCCCCCAGAAATATGGCGAGGTTTCCGAAGTACTAAAGTTCATTAACGCCGTGTACTTTTTTCACTGTCTGAAAAAAGTGAAACCATCTTGCGACGTGTGTCCTTTTGAAAATATTTTATTTCGATAGACAACAACGATATACACATACAATCAAAGCGCTATAAAAGCCAACATTTAAGAAAAATAACTTGTCCTTAAAAAAGATTGCATCTAAGGTAAGAGCTTTATGTTTTTTTTTTCTTTTTACAAGAGCTGTGGAGATTGAAAGATTAAAACCCGACTCACGACAGTTATCACAACTCATACTGTCAATTTGACCCAAAAAAAAAAAAAAACAAAACAAACAAAAAACAGTTTGGCTATACGACATGTAAACTGCCAGAACGATTCACAGAAAATGTCACAACAAACACAACAATAAGTTACATAAAATAATTAGAATAAATAAATAAATAAACATATGATGAAAAATATTGCAACAATCTTCAATAATAATAATAATAAAATATGTGCCAGCATTCAAAATTAAAACAGTCTATGTTGACTTTTTTAAGGCAGTTATACAGCGGGATTTGGATGTGTATGTAGGCTATGTCGGACTAAGCTTATTTGTATACTAAAGGCATTTGTGGTTCTACTAAACAGGGAATGCTTCAGTCACTCTTTTTCCCACCAATACAAAGTTGGTAAGTTCTGTCATTCACAAACTAGTGTAAAGCTACAATGATAGAGCAATCACGGTCGGTGAATTCAAAAGGCTTTGATGGGGAAAAGGATTTCTGAGAATTTTAAGACATTTCTTAGGTCTAGAAGCTATCATTGAACACATGTGCTGTCCTAGAAAAATACCCTTTAACAGTCAAACTAACGCTTTGTATTCTTTTTTTTCCCTTGATAAACTAATTTGAGAAAGAAAATCTCAAAATAGGCCTATATGTAATTCAAATATAGAGAGAAGCATTCAACAATCACTGATTGGCATGGAAAAGACACCTCATTAAACACCACTTAAACATCAAACCGCCCTGCCTTTCATTGGCCTAAAGTTATGGCAGTGAGCATCACAAACTCTTTTTTTTAACCCCAAAGCCACTTTTTGTTTCTCTTTTTTTTTTCTCCCCATCAAAGGCACGAGTTTTGTGTTGTCTTTAGCAGGCGGGGCGCACCGGCATTTGGAGCAGGATCACCTGCCTGTTCTCCGAGGGGTGGCACTTGTTTATGTGCCTGGTGAGCCCCGGCGAGCTGTAGAGAGTGGCGGGGCAGTATTTGCACGGGTAAATCTGGGAGGAGTGCATGAGGCGCAGGTGTCTCTCCTGGCCGGCCCTGCTGGTGAAACTCTCCCCGCACACCGGGCACAGCAGGCAGTCCACCGGGCTCAGATTGAGAGGGCTTTGGTTTGAGGCTTCCTCTGAGGATGATGATGATGATGCTGAGGAGGAGGAGGAGGAGGAGGATGAGACCGGAGCCTGCTCTGCCGCGCGGTCGCTGGTTTGAAACCCGTGCTCCTCCAGCACTTTCTTTTGCAAGGCCTGGTGTCCCATGATGTGTTTTCTTAGGTATGCCTGTCGCTTAAACCTCTTCCCGCAGAACTGGCAGTCATATGAGCCATCTTCAGAGCCCGACTCAGACAGACCTGGACTCGGGGTGTCTCTGTCACTCATGTCTTTGGCTTCGTCGGAGACTGACTTGACACCTAGCGCTGGCATTTTGGCCATTTCAGGTTTGATGCCCTGTGCGGATGACATCGCCGGTACGCCGGTGGTCCGGGGTTTGTGCCAGCGGCGGTGAGAGGCGAGGTTGGCCGGGCAGCTGAACATCTTATCGCACTCGGGACACCGGTACTCGACCCTGACGATACGGGAGCACTTGTGCTGAGCCAGAGAGAAGGGATCCGCATACGCCTCCTTGCACAGCTGACACACAAACTCCCCTAAAGGCTTGTTTCCTCCGGAGGACTGCGCCCTAGGCTTCATCTCCACCGGCCCCTCTTTGATTTTGAGACCAAGCACGGGAGAAGTCGTCACCTCGTCTTCAAAGTTGAGTTTTCTAATGGCTTTGGGTTTCTTGGAGGCGGGTTTAGATTTGCGCTCTGCACCGTCAGCTGCCGGTCTTTTGGTGGCGACCCGGTTGCTTGGGGCCGGGAGGCTGCTGGTGGTGCCGCTGCGGCTGCTGTTGCTGGTGCCGATTTTCAGGTCGACCGGGGCGTACAGGAGGTGGTCCAGGCCGGAGAGGGAGGCAGGTGTCGGGAATGACTCGGCAGAAATAGGCGAGCCCAGATTGAAACTTCGCTCAAAATATCCCCTGTCGTGCTCCTTGCTGATGGGCCGGGTGGGGCT
The DNA here is from genome assembly GCF_020085105.1 of Siniperca chuatsi. NCBI lineage: Eukaryota > Metazoa > Chordata > Actinopteri > Centrarchiformes > Sinipercidae > Siniperca > Siniperca chuatsi. The sequence continues at coordinate 10,361,276 of NC_058056.1, read as the reverse complement.
GTAGAGGGGTTGGCACACCGCCTCTGGGTTGCCGAACTGTGCCGGCTTCTCCAGTCTTGGCACCGTTGCCTCAGCTGCTGTGAAATCCGGCGATGCTGCGGCGCGGTCCGGACTGGATGCAACGGACATCGGCGGGGAGGGGTCCGCCTGACTCTGCAAGGCAGCTGGGGTGGGTGGCTCCTGGAGGTCATCTTCGTCTGACCGAGTCCTGTAGGAAACATGTGCAGATTTCTTGTTTCTTTTTACCAGGAATCCTTTGGGCATCTTGGCGAGTAACAGCGGAAAGGCACTTCGGGGAGGTGGATGAAGTCTCGAGTATCCAGGTTTGTTAAAAATATGGCAACACTAGAAGCTTATGGGACTTTATCTCCCCAGTATATCGATCCTTCTGTTGCTGAAATGTTTTCGTCTCCAAGGCATAGCTCCACTCTTTTTATGCCGGAATGATGCTATTGTTCTCGCCCCCCCTGTTGCAGCATCCCCGACCAATCGGATGAAACCAAGATCCCAGTGGATTTGATTGTGGGAGGGCTTAGAGCCTGGGTTTGGTGGATTTCGTTGGAGGATGTGCAGATAGCTTAGCAGATGTACTGGCGGTTTATTACATTAATGTGTGCGCTCAGCCCCTCCCCGACAGAGGCACACGCCGGGACCCTCCTCTTTTTACGGTCTGATGGGCCCCTATACAACTGCACACGTGCCACGGCTTTGTAGCTCTCCTCTAGGGGCCACGGAGCTGCCAAAAGGAAATGTCCGTCACTGCCACAATCATCACAATTTTGAATTAAGACGGGGGACAAGCTTGGCTAAATACAAACCAAAAGCTCTGTTTCTTTCCATTTCTGCTGTGATGCGGTTTAAAGAGGCAATTCGCCTAATAGACACAACTGTGAGACCAGATTCTCTCAATTCAGTGTTTCAAGTTGTCTTTACCGCCACACGGCTTACAGTTGTTTATTTTCTCTATCCATGTTCCAGCCTCTTTTACGCACGACCTTTACGCACATTACGCAGGCCTTCCACCAAAGCAAATAAGCTAGTTTTTTTATAGACCTTTAATTTATTATGCCTTAAATAAACACTATAGAGGGAGTGTTTCTTTATTTTAGGGCACGTGTCTGTCTCGGTAGTTTAACTCGACATATAAATCAGACATCTCGCTGCATACATAAGTAATAAGAAGGCCCTCTGGTCTTTGTGCACAATAGCCACGTCTGCCCGTGCTTGGATATCCCTGTCTTTTTTTCTTTTTTCGTTTGAAAGGGAAATTGACCTCTTAACTGTGAAACGGGACTCACGGCCAATCTGGTCCATAGCTAGACGCGTGCTGGGCGGAATCAGTGCTCCAGACAAAGAAGGCCGCAGCCGAGGCTTGTGTTGCAAAATGCTGCACAGATATCCAAAGCTAAAAATGAAGCTGCTTTTGTTGCTGGATACAGTCCGGAACTACTGTTTGTACAAATATGTGCTGTTTTCAGGATGTTAATTGTTGATTGGTAGGCCCATTCTGCGGAAGGAGCGTGTAAGCTTCGAGATTTAACTTTGAATTGAACTGAATAAGATGTTTCATGATTCGTTATACCTTAATAATTTATTAAAACAAAACTCAGGTTCAATAAAACGGTCTGATTCTGCAGCCTCCTGTCTGCCTTACAAAGACAACTTTTCCGACAAATAAATAGGACCAGCTCCCCTATGGTTTCTGTGCATACCTCATATATTGTGTATTTGTCTGTTTTTTGTCGTTATAATGGCTAAATGTAGGCTGCAGTGCGCCACTTGGCAGAGAGTGCATTCTTTTTCCTTTCAGTCAGCAGACCAGGGAGGAATTAATCTCCATCGTCGTACATTGTTCCCCTCATTTGCATAAAGCTGCAGTATGACCAAGTCAAATAATTACACAATCGGAGCTGAGCCGCGGGCCTGCGCCTTCCTTTCAATGGGCCTCTGTGTCCCCGTGCCTTCTCACCTGCTTGAAAGCACACCGTTATTTTGGTTAGATCGGGTTAAATGACAGATTTGCTAAAACAAAACCCCCCCAAAAAAATAGATACAACTTTTCAACATTTTAATTCAGTGTCTAAGTTTGAACATTTTTTTTAGAAGTATTAATCGAAAATCCCACTTTTCTGTTTAAAGTAGGCGACGTCACCTAATCGTTATTACGTTTTTTTTAAACTATTAATTAGATTACTTTATATTTGCTCTAAAATATAAATGTTATCAAAACGTTTTGTTCGGTGTATCTCGTGTTTGCCTCCCCTTGCCCTGTTACTTGTTGTTCTTTCAGTCTGCATCTATTAGTCGTGGTTTGTTGGGACTACAAGCTTTGATGGCATTTTAACGAGTTCCTCTTTCCCCCGTGATAATTTCTGTGGGGCGCGTGGGCCGGTGTGCTGGGCTTGGCTATACCGACGCATGCGCGTGTTTGATCAGTGGCGCGTGCTGCACTGGCGGACTGGAAGCATAGGCGTCTAATTAGCATACAGCTGCAGCTGCTTTAAGGCAGGCTCAACTACATCCTCCTAAACCTTATCGCATGCTATGGGATTTTAAATGTTGCTCTCATTCTCCTCTTGCCCATTGGCTATGCTGTCAATGTAATTGCTTATTATATGATAAAAGTTTTTAAATGCTTTTTATGTGACGTAAAATCGTGTTTCTTTACAGTAGTAGCCTACATTTTTTCCAGCTTCCTGCAAATAGTCACTTTAAATTGATGCCTAAGCTGTTATAGGCCTGATACTTCATGGCTTTACTGCATAACCAGAAGTTTGAGTTGAAGAGTCATCCGTTTCTGAGCCTCTGGCCTCAGAGCCCAGTTCTTATTTCATTGCACCACCTACAGGATGAAGAATTAATGCTGGGAACAGACAGAGAAAGTGTACCTCCAGTATCCAAAGCACTGCACTCTTTGCAGGCATCTCCCTGTGCTGTTTCTGTCAAACATTAACCGAGTTACCGAGGGAGCTGTGGAGCAGTTTGGTTTTTTCACAAAGATTAGATTACCCGTATTCTCACCATATATGTAGAGAAACCCCCTGCACTTCCCAGATGAATGATTTTCTCCATGTTCTTTGCCAACCCAAGCCAATTTGAAAGTGCAATAGGACATGACTGTAATTGGTGCTCACTACATGGCCACCTTCAATGCATTGTCAATCAATTATTGTAATGGATTAGCCGATGTCCTATTCTGGCTGGTTGTAATCTGATAGAGGGCTCTTTCAGCACCATGGAGAGAGCCAGCGAGGGATCCAGATTTAATCAGGCTGGCTGTGGACACAGCACAGCCTCGGCTTTAGCCTTTGTCCCTGAAACTGAGAGCAGGCAGGAACCAACAAGAGAACAATGACACAGTAGACCAAAAGTGCCATAGTTTAATGAAGTGACTGATTTTTAAATATAGTTCTATATGAGCTTGTCCAAAACACATTTAAATTATTTCTACAGAGGGAAACAGCTCTAAGCTATTCCTCTTCTCTTCTATCGTATTCTATTGTTTTTAGTTGCTCTGTTGCAGTTTTATTTATTAATCTGCATGTTTGTTAGTGTTTATACTCTTATTTCTGAATAAATCTGCATGTACTCACATATTTTTTGGTTTTCCTCCGCTATGGGTTAACTATTATATGTTTGTTGTTTTTATGGAACAACTGGCCAGAGAGCAAGTGTCATTTCCCCTATAATTAGTCCTGTTGCTATTTGTTGGCCTGCACTTTCAGGACAAGGATTGTTGCCAGTGAAGGTATTTGGCCCTGACAAAAAATACACAATGAGGAGGATCCTCCATGTTGTTTTAAAACCTTTTCCTGTCAATTCCAAAGAGAAGAAAAGTTTCAGTACAGTTACAGAAAGTTTATAAAAATGTATTTAAGATACTACATTGTAAGCAAGTTTTCTGCTTTATATTGTGTTTTCAGAGGGACAACACTATAAACAGAAAAAATGTATTTATTAATTGTACCAAAGTCAAGTGTGTGTGACCCATTTGGGTCACACATTCTTGATTCCCAATGAGTGGTTTCTCATGGAAGACCTGGAAAACCACCTGTAGGCAATCTCAGGGGAGTCAACATGTCACTGCGAAACAGCAGTCAGCCTGCACTTGTAACGAGCAACAGTAGTAAAAGGTTTGTAGCAAGCCTCTAGAAAAGGAGTCAGACCATAGTATCCAGAAGATCAATGGGAAAATTGCCTGTTTGGCCATGAGAGCGACACAGAGGTCACTGTCTAGACTTTAAAGTGTACTTTAGAAGGATGCCCACGAGACCAGGTTACTGTGAAAAGCCCTGTAAAGTGGTATAGCTCTGAGCTTAAGACTAATGGACCTCGGTTTTGACTGGGTCTGTCCCCTGATGTCATCCGTACTTTTGACAATGATGCTGATGAGTCTGTGTGGACAGATGTTTCTTTTAATTTCTGAAAAGGTTCTGTGACGCTAGCTAATAAAATGGTCTTTATGCAGTATATTTCCTGCAGTGCATCTTTAGAGTGGAATTATGATCCACTGCAAATAAGTATGAAATGTCATATTATTTACAATTGCAAAAGGTTGCTAATGACTTCAGGGAAAAACATATATGTTTTTACTGGTTAGATCTAATATTGTGTGTGCACAGACACATGAACAAAGGCTTCAAAGGGACAACACCAGATTTTCTTTTCCTTGTAAAGAGCCTCTTATTAAAAAGAGGTCTTCCTGCAAATCAGTTGCTGGAGTCCCAGGGGCATGTTTAGCTCTAATTTACTCATCAAAAACATCAGAGTGTCTCTCAGTAATCTCTGCAGTCCATTGGTTGTTTGGGGTGGAGTCCCCTGTCAGAAAGCATGCCCTGGAATGTTAAACACTAATTCACCTCTGAGCTGTGGAGGTGGATAAAGTGATTGTTCTATCTGGGAGCTGATTAAAACGGTTCTGGCCTGTTTCTCCCCTCTGCGTTCACCTCTGACGTCCACCACAATCATTTCTGTATTCATGAGCGGATGAGAAAGTGCAGGCAGAGCGGCTGCCGTATTACAGATAATAAGGCCAGCGGGCACCAGATTCGCTGCCACAGGTTTCCCCCTGCCCAGGCTCATTCAATTACTACACAAGAGTCCTCTGAGGCACAGCTGCACTATGGGGGTGAAGAGGAGTAAATTGAGGTACATTCATGTAGACACACAGAGGCACGCACACACCTCACAGATACAAAGAAGTGGAGGAGGCATACACACTGTAGCGAGAGAAGCCAGCATATAAAGGATCTTACTGACAGGCATTTGGCTTAGTAGTCAATGCATTTCTCACGCAAATAGACAAAAAAAGGTCCATCCTCTGTTGCTCACAGGCTCCCTGAAGATTGTATTGATATTGATGATGACTCCATGTAAGAAAAATGAAATCAGGACCATTGCTCATGGACTCCATATATGAGATCACCATTATCTTGATGAAAGCGTAGACAGCAGCTGTATCATCTAGGAGCATGAAAGATGGACTCTGGCAGACCTAATGGGCCATATCCTTAATCTATTGACATACGGAGCTACACAGCTTATCTCACTTATTCATACATTAGACTCATGTAGAAATATATGTTAATTACATAACTGTCCTGTTTCTTGAATTAATATTCACAGTGTTATATTTTAAACAATAGCTCTAAATGTGGAAGGTCTGTGGGAGTTACTGGCTGGTTGCTGTCCATGGTACTGAACTTCTGCCCTTGAGTTTACAGTGGCAGCTGCCTCTTAGTGCTTCAGGCTCTATAAAACACACACAGGGCCGGTGGGAAATAAAAGTTGGTGCCCTGTCAGTGGCTTAAAAGCGCCTTGTTGTTATTACACATCAGCGTTTGGACGGATTAGACAAACCAAATATAATGCCCTAATTAGTGAGTTTTAGAGGTGCTGGTTGCCAGATTTTGGACAGATCTTTGGACAGAGCCAGTCTTTGTGCTAAGCTAAGCTTACCATCTGCTGGCTCCAGCTACATGTTTACTATACAGACACAAGAGTGTTTCTCATCTAATGCTCGGCAAGAAGGCGAATAAGCGTATTTCCCAAAATGTCAAACTATTTGTTAAATGTCAGGAGTTTACTTAAGAGTCGTCTTAGCTTGTGACATGCTTTAGGCTTTTTCAGTGCATGTTTTAGTCATTTCTTCCTGTTGATGTTGTGGTTGTCATCCATAGAGATGGAGTCTGTGAAAATATGAAACATTTGGGGCTCAAGTAGGCCTATGTAAGTACATCCTTAACATATGGACATTAAGAGACAAACCCTTTTCTTGACCTTTGACTTTGGAATACCATATTTTCCAAACTAAGAATTCCCAGAATTTGCACACTCTTCATTAGATGGCATGATTTGCATTCTCTTATAATTGTGCTGCTTCCTTGATTATTAAATGATCACCCTAATTAGGGAGCATAATAGGGTTAATCAGACTCTGCTCATCACACTTATTATTATTCCTGCAGAAAATGAAGGAAAAAGATACAGTACTTGATTAATTATATCAGCCTTTTCATCAGCTGGGCTACCATACCCCCCTCTGAAATTAATATCATGTTGTAAATGGAAGGAAGGAGCTGGCCGGACACAGACAGATGAAAGATTTCACTCAAATTAATTAAGCACTAATTATGCGGTGGGAGTTGGGAGCAGTTTGCATAATGAGCTCTATCAAAAGAGATCAGTCATGGAGAGGGGCTGTAGAGTTTCTATACAGCCTTCAGATGATACACAGACACCACTGCACAGCATGAAGAGGGCTAGCAGAGAAGTGGGAAGAGGGTTAAAGCACTTTGAGGCTTGAGTCGTGAGGTTGAGGAGTGTTTTGTTTGGTTTGTCAACATGCTGCAAACCGGAAGCTTCCTCGCTTGGCATGTTTTGTGCCACAAATGTGGATTATTCCATTCTCACTTAAAGATATTACATCCCTCCTGAGGCTGTGTGTGTCCTTTTTTCACTCAGCTTAAGCATCAGATAATGAATTCCCTGCTCCGGCAAGAGGCAATAAGAACACAATGTCCCTTTAAATTCAAGCTAATCACAAACAACCTGCATCCACACTCCAGGGAGCTTTAAAGACCCTAATCACCTCTCAGTCCAATTCTTGTGGTGTTCAGTTATTGTTGATCAGGGACTACACTGTGGCTATCTATTTAGACAATGGGAAAAGGGATTAAACAGACAGAAACTCTCTATATCTTAATCGCCTGTTTAATCACAGCCACTGTGTAGTATATGGAGTTGAGTTACTTGAACTGATTTGTGCCACAGCAGCAGCAATCATGTATAGGCTAATCAGGGTGCCCAGCCCGACGCTGCCCTTCAAGGTCTCCGAGTGGAATTACAAAGACTATGATTAGTTAATCAAATGAAGAACCCAATGTCCTTTCTGTATTTGTGTATACACCTTATCTAAATGGAAATTGTATAGCTGAGGCACTTCCAGAAGGACACATCTACATGTGAATGATCCTCCTTGAGCCCTTGGCAGTGAATGCAGAATAAGATCTTTCCCTCCCAATCATCTTGTTATGGCATCGTGGAGACTTTTACATGTCTGAATGATATTTGTTGTCAGTGTTCATGTGAATGATGCAATCACTCAGTCTGTTGTGAAGTAAATCAGGAAGCACTAGACAGCAACTCTTCAAATATAACACATGATGGTGTCAGGAAGAATGTCAAGAATTTTATTATTTTAAGAGCGGAGAAAAAGGGAAAGCAGACAAGCGGGTGGAAATACAGTAAGGCAGCTTATTGATAGTGTAGGCCAATGTGAATGAATACAATCAACTGTGCAAAAGGCATCTGTGCCATTTAAACTCTGATACATGTATCAGAGTTTAAATGATTCTCTGTCTGTCTCTAAGTGGCTCGATATTGAAAGTTTTTTGGTCTATATCTTGGTACACATGGCACCCCTAAATGGTTCACTATACCATTTTACAGGGTTAGCGTTGGTTAGTTCATTAGGGTTCATTATGTTAGCTATAATTTAATTCGTTGTATGTTTTTAAGCAGCATTTGCCGAATGCATCTCATTTTAATAACCTTGAGGCACATAACAATACATGTAAAATCAGTAAAATGAGGGCTAATCCACATAGCATCTAGCTTCATTGGCTTACCTGTTTGGCCACTATTAGCCAAGATACTTTCTTGAAATAAAATATCTTTTATAAAAATTGAGAGAAGGCATACTTGTGGATCTGTTTCTACATGACTACACTTTCCATATTATGCTGCTTGGTGACCCAACTAGTTTATTGGAATTTTGTTAATTATTATTGGCTAGCTAGCGGTTAGCTTGTTAGAGAGACTGACATTTAATGGAGCTGACACGTTGGGGCATAATTTCAAGCATGTATCTTGAAATGCTCATGCTAAAGAAACAGAGACGGTTGAAGTGTAAGAGATGTGTCTAAATAAAATAGAGTGCTATCACCGTGGGTTAGCCAAAATTGGATTATCACACACTGCCTAAGCACAGCTCTGTAGCTCTCCTTCCCAGTAGCCCATAAACATAAACGTTCTATTTTATGTACAAATCTGAGCTTTATATGGCAATAGATTTGTATTTGAGGGATAGACCCTTGTGAACTTTTGAGTAGCAGCAAAAACATGTTGATATGCCCTAGAAGACTAATCAATATTTCCTCATAAGAATAGATTCTCCACATCACTTAAAAATGTGCACTGAATTACATTCAGAATAGATTTAAATTGTATTATAATGTCATTTTTTTTTTTGCATCAAAGCAAACCTTTCTCCACCACGCGTCCTTGTGTCAGACATGCTCTTCAACATTGTGACTGTTGTTCCTAAAGAGAAAAGAATTTCCCTCCATTGCATTGTGATAACTTCCTTCCAGGGGCAGACTTGACCTGCTCATTCCTCCTAGAATCACCTCTATTATTTGTCAGTGACAGCAGCCCTTTGGAGGGTGTGGGGCCCCCCCGAAAGGTACAGGGTCGTGGATGTCCCAATCCATCTCTGTCTGCCAAGCGATTGATTGTGATTTAGTGCGTGGGGCAGGAGATGGTGGGGTTCCATTCTGATGAGCGATAGGTGGGAACCCTTTGACTCCCAGCACATGGCAAGCAGAGGCAGGGCTATGATGAGGGGTCAGAGACAGCTGGTGGGGGTAACTAGGGTGGATCTGGGGCTTGGATGGATCACAAGATAGAAGGTGTCAGAAATCCAGGACAAAGCCCCCCAACCAACCGCCTGAGTCTATCACTTGGCCCATCCATCACCCATCCAGCTTTGTGGTTAGCATAACGGTTTCTAGCTAATCGTTTCATCATCAGAGATAATGGAGATGACAGTGAATACAGAGTAGCAGCGAGGCTGTATCAGAAGTATAAGGTCATACAGAGGGGGCTTTATGCCAACTGGATGAAATAAGTGGAGATTTCCCTTTCTGGAATCCTGACTGAATGATCTCAAGTGGAGCATTAAAGCTTTACCTGTAGGAGGTCCAGGCTAGGTGACGTTTCTTTGAAACAATCAGCTTCCTTCGATTTTAATTCTGAATGAAACTACCATGAATCTAAGGGGATTCTCCCCATATTGTGCTCGGAGAAACTCAGAGGAGAAATCCACCCTGATTAGGAAAATTAAAATTTGTCTAGTGTGAAGAAGACATGCTTGATATCCCGTCAGCTACTCTAATTTCCCAGTTCTCTTCTAAACATCACTTGACTCCAGATATGCATAATAAACAATTTCTGACTGGAAATCAGAGGGAAATGGCTTATGCTTGGAAATTCTTGACTGAGCTTTGTCTCCCAGTTCAGGTCTGGTGTTAGATACAAGCTGTCCTTGGAAGGATGTTAAGCCCAGCCTCAGCCTCGCTTCAGTGGGCTGCTCTGGCAGCTTAACTCCATAATCAACCTGAGAGGCCTTGTTAGGGCCACATCTTGAAAGATGTTAGGTGGATGGGGAAATATGATGTGTTAAACTGGATTTTCTATATAATGAGAGCTTTATCTGGTGTTTATTTTAAATCATACTGATCTGAATTCTTTCAAACATAAATTTACACATAAATCCAAAGAATTTTAAAATCACCTGTTTGTTGTACTGCAACTTTCATTATTCTACATGCAACATCAGTATTGTGAGGGCAGCAGTGAACAAAGGCCAGCGTATTGTCAATCACAGGAAGTTGTGTCAGCCAGGTGAATGTGTAGCCAGTAACCTGATCTGCTGTTGACAGAACAGGGACAGGTGCTCCAGCCAAACTAATCCATACATGCATGCTAGACACAGGTCATCCATTAAGGCAGATTGATTCATAGCTTTAAAAGACTACTCCTCAACAATCCCAGGTGTGGCCTTACCTTTGCTGTTGCCATGATAATTGCAGTAATGCGAGATGACCTGCTTTGGAAAGGGAAAGGAATGTTCACTGTTTGCTCAGCTAATGCTGGAAACATTTTGTCACACAAGGGATGAGGGAACATCTCTGGAAATGATGAAGGGAAAATTAAATAGCTGGGCGGATTGACATCTAAAGTATTAGACACACAAAAAGATACTTCAGCTTCAAAGTCTCTTACTACAAAAAAATGATTCAGTATATGGGGCTCAGGGAGGTTTGACAGCAGTGGGTATGGAGTGGATATGTGAGGGGACTTATTGCCATAGCTTGCATGACCATTTCACATAATAGCCTCATGTAAAAAAAAAAAAAAACCCATATAAACTAGAATTCACTTTGATTCAGTGCTATTATCAAACCTACTCCCACAAGGCCCCAAATGCCAAATAAAGGTTTACAGGCAGAGGCCAGACATCTGCTGCTCTCTGATTGGTTGACAAGCCAGCAGCAGTCTCTCCTGTTATCCACAGCCCAGTGCATGGTAAACACCCTTAGTCAGACCTACGGGGAGAAGGAGCCCATCTGGTCAGCAGCATTAACAACCAGCTCTTTAACAATGGCTTCAACGAAAAAGGAGAAGGGCACAACAGGCCATATCAGCCAATAAAAACAGGCTATGCATGACATTTAGAGCCTGATGCGGGGCTTAGCAGTATACAGGTTACCTACTGTCCGCACAAGCCTCTGGCAATAAAACAAAAGGCAATCTCACAGAGCTGGGGGATGCTGCGTGTAAAGCCGCCTGTTTCAGTTGTTGATCCCATAATTTGTGTGTAAAGATGCAGAGCATAAAGAGCATAAAGTTAAAAAGAATGAAGGGGGTCATTTTCAGGGTTCTTTCATAGAAACATCAAACAAATAAACAGGCAATATCTTTAAACACTATTATTCTCAACTCTTCATAGCCATCCTAATTGGAAAGTGTCATTGCATCCAAGGAGGAAGGACTATGACAGCAATTTTTTTTTGTGAAGAATTTTTTTTTTTTTTTTGGAGGTAAATAAGTAAAACATGAAACACACAGAGGAGAGAGCAGTGTTCAGAGATCTAGCTGTCAAAGTAAAAGCGCAGTCACTGGAGAGCATTAAAGTGGTTATTTGACTAAACAGTGCCATCTTGTGTTCAATTGTTCAACTCAGAAAACCTGGAAGGTGCAAATGACAACGTTATTTTCATCAAAATAACAATTTATCCGCTTTTAACATATCCTTGTCTTATGACAGCAGATTATGAACTATTTTATAAATATTGTTCTAATCATTTTCCTACTTGTGCACACTGTTCAGTCCTCTAATGTAGCTTTCTGTGGAGCAGTGCTACAGAACAGTACACATTAGTAACCCTCATCCACAAAATGGACTCTAACAGGTTAGAAAACAGGGGTTACTCTGTCTTATTAGATATTTGATGGGACTCTATTTTTACAACCGCCTCCACCTAGCAGGCAAAGGATGGAGACA